>NC_063346.1:3233814-3263224 GCF_021869965.1 Rhincodon typus
TGTTTTTCTATGTTTTTCTATGTTTTTCTATGTTTTTCTATGTTTTTATGAGTTATGCAATGGGCAAACAATGAAGGCCTCTCCCCTGATCATTATCAGAACATAGTGTTCTGTGTGCGCACGCCAACTGAGGGTGACCATCAATTGTAATCCAGGAAGGTCAGTGTCTTCAGAGAAGAGGGGAGAGTAATGGGTAATGGAAAGATACTTGTCCAGAACTTGAATAAGTCAGTAGAGCAGGAGTTATTTTCCCCCCAAAGGCAAGGATGGCTAGTGATGGGATGATTGTGAACTGTGATTGAATCTTTTTTTTTATACCTATCAGGTAGTGGTGGATACAGCGCAAATCGAGAATAAAGAAGCTTATGCCCCACAGATCAGCCTGGAGGGCTCCAGGATTTTGGTTCAGGTCCCTTCAACATGGTAAGTGTAATTGGTTATAAGTACTACATTGGTAGTAATCCATTCATTCACCTTTCAGGCAGTGAGAATTTACAAAAACACATACGGAGTAGTGTCTTCCAGTATTGATTTACAGCTAACTACTGCTGGTTCATTTTTTTGTGTGCATGCTTATCATAATGGGACCTCAACACTTTCTATTTAGGGCTTCAGGTGTCAGCATCAACAGTCTTAGGCCATGTGCAGCTTTGGTTAGATATTAAGAGAACCTCCCTCCATAATATACCAGTTTCATGCATCAATCTCAGGACATTGACTACGAATGGATTGGTGAGATCCGTTAGACAATAAAGAACATATCCATTAAGCAGGTCTTTGGGATATCTGATTTTCTTCTAGCCACATTTACTATTCTCTTGTCTTGACATAGATTGTGGTTTACACAGATGGTGTCAATAAAAGGAAGTGCCAATTTATTGATTAAATTCTGTGTGTTATAAAGTTTCTGTTTTAAGTATGTTGCAGCACTCAATGTTATTTGAACTGTAATGAGTACTCATCTGCTGCAATTTTCACTAATACCAAAACTATCATCAAAAATCTTTTTTCTCCTTTGACTTTTTCTGAAGGCTAGGATTTGTGCTGGCAGTGGGAGCAATGACCCCTTGTAATTATAGTGGGAGTACATAAATGATTTGTTTAACTGTGTGGCGCTTTAAATTTTTTTGAGTGGCTGCACATGTATAATTTAGTAGGATCTCCTCCTGCACCACTTGTGTTAGGTGTTTTGGGGTTGTGTGTCTGCACAACTTGGAGGGTACACTGGTCAGGCTGAGTGCTCACATCTGGAAAGGCTGCGCAGTGTGGCCAAATGCAGCCATCTGATTAGTTAACCCCTTAACTGTAATTGTCTCTGAGTATGGATTGAAGCAATAAAGATTATTAAGACAGAACTATAAATTGTCTTGATGTTTTGTTGGTGTTTACAATTTAAGATGACTTGAGGCTTTTCTGTCATTTTGTGGTGTAAATACTATTGTTTAACCCGTAAGGTCTGCCTGAAATTTCTTTCTTCCCTACAAGGAGTTAACACATTTAAAATAAGGTTAAGACTTCCATTTAAGTGTGGATGTTGGGAAGATGTTTCCATTGGTAGGAGAGACTAGGACCCGAGGGCGCAGCCTTAGAGTAAAGGGAAGACCTTTTAGAACAGAGATAAGGAGAAACCTCTTTAGCCAGAGAGTGGTGAATCTAAGGAATTCACTGTCACAGAAGGCTGTAGAGGCCAGGTCATTGAGTATATTTAAGACTGAGTTAGATTTTTGATTGACAAGGGGATCAAGGGTTATGGGGAGAAAGCAGGAAAATGGGGCTGAGAAACTTATCAGCCATCATTAAATGGTGGAGCAGACTCAATGGGCTGAATGGCTTAATTTCTGCTCCTATGTCTTATGGTCTTAATAGGGTTTTCATTTTGATGTATTAAGTGTTTGCGTGCCATTGTTATGGAGGCTGTGTAATTTCTAGGCCTGTTACATCATCAGTGTTTTCAGATGTAGTGAAAGAAACCAACATGCCTGTCCTGTGTAGGTGAGACTTTATACAGTCGGTTCTGCTATAGCGCAATAGTTGCTTTCCTGTGCAACAACATGTTATAGAAAATCGCACTATAGAAATAATGGGTGCTGTGGCAAATGCAGGGTTGGAGCTGACCACCAAAAAATATCACTGAAAATCGCTCAAAAACCTCTCAAAAGCCCAACACAAAGGATAGCACAGTTTGAATATATGTTTAATTCATATCTAATAATGAAAAAAAAAGTAAATTTAATGTCTTATGTTGAAAATATCTCAAGATGACTTGATGTGGGGAGGAGGTTTTGTGGTTGCTCTGTTGTTAATGCGGGGGCTGAGGGTTGTAATCATCATTGTCATTGTCATTGTCACCATCTTCAGGTGCAAGTGTGAGTGCAGGGTTAGGGTGAAATTTGGTTAATCCAGAAGTGGTTGGCTGTGGTTCATTGTCTTCTGACTGTTTCTTGGGGGTTGGCTTAAAAAAGACATCCAGTTTTTGCTGCTTTGCCCTTTTTCTTCTTTCATGAAGAAACTGTTCATAGGGTGCCAAGTAAGATCTTATTCCACGAACTGCTACCCTGCTGCGTTCTGCATTGTAATCATTGTCCTCTAAGAGCTGCAACTGCTTCACAATTTCCCTCAGGATAGAAGACAAAACAGAATTGGAAAACTCTCATGGTGCTGCATCCTGTACTTCATCTTCTTCATCTCCAGCTTCCACTCCTCCCTCAGTGACAAGTTGTTGTAGATCAGCTGTAGAGAGGTCTTCACAGTGGGACTCAAGCAGCTTTTCACCATCCTCACTCTCCACTTCTTTAAATCCAACTTGCTTTGCAAGAATAATCTTTGATTCTTGGGAGCTCCTCGGACAAATCAAAGGTTTTAAAATCTTGAAAAATATCTGGGAGAAGCTTCTGCCAAACTGCATGCAAGCAGTCCTTACTGACATCACCCCAGGCCTCCACCATAATGTCAATTGATTCTTGATGTTAAAGCTCTTCCACAATTGAAGAACACTGTCCTTATCCCCCTCAGTGGCTGCAATCGGCCTCTTTAAATGTGCGCCTTAAATAAAAAGCTTTAAAAGCTGCTATTGCACACTGGTCCATGGGTTGAAGGAGAGAGGTTGTGTTTGGGGGTAGAAATAGCACTTTAATGTTTTTAGAAAGCTCACCAATGGTGGGAGGATGGCTTGGCACATTATTCAGGATAAGGAGAATATTGAAATCCAAGATTTTCTTTCCTGCAATACTTTTCTAAAAACATCTTCCAAAACATCAACAATAAGGTCAGAAAAAAATTGTCCCGTCATCCAAACTCTCTTGCTTGACCTAAAGTAGATGCCTAGAGTAGACTTAAGGTAACTCTTCAAGGCTTGAGGGTTGGTGGAGTGGTACACCACCACAGGCTTAAGTTTTATGTCTCCACTGACGTTGGCACCCAGCAGCACAGTCATATAACCCTTTGCCACCTTAAAGCCTGGACCGTGTGATACTTTTATAGAAATGTAGGTTCTTGATGGCATTCTCCTCTAGTATAAACCTATCTCATCCAAATTGAAATTTTGATCTAAGCTGTAGTCTTCTTTGTCTTTTTTTTACTGTGGGAGAAAATGCCATCTCACTCCTCGCCTGCGCTGACAGCTTTGCCATGTAACTTTACGTTATGAAAAGCACAGTGGTTCTTAAAACCAGCCACTGCTAGCAGTAAAGGCAGGCACATCTGCAGGATTTTCAGCCTTTTTTGTTAGATTTTCATAAATTGATAAGGCTTTCTCTTTTATGCTGAGAAGGGTGGTCCCAGATCGCTTTTTCATTTGATCTTCTATTCACACACTTAGAAGCCACTCCACCTCCTCAACTTCCTTTGTCCATGACCTCACAGATTTGCTAGCACTCAGACTTGTTCCAGCAATACAGCTTGTTTTAATCTCTTCTGCATTGTCTCTAATGGTGCGTAAAGTAGACTCCTTTATTCCCTGTTACCAGAACAATATCACTGTCATTACACTCAAAATGCTTTATAACATCTAGCTTCTCTTCCAGTATTATAGCCTTTCTTTTATGTTCATAACCTGCTGTTTTATCACCAGGATGCTTCTTGCTAACATTTTTTCACTTTGTCCTTGCATTTTTGTGGGTAATAGGCAGAACTTGCAAAAAAAAAGGAATACTGTACCTCTTATAGTGCGATGATCGCGTGATGCCAGCAGGGAGACTCTTTCAGCGCTAACATTACACATGGTCAGGACAAAGCCCACAAAATGATCATGTGATGTCAACACGTACTCCTCCACGCACCGATGGAATCATGTTATAGTCAGCTTAAGTTCACGTTTTAGAAATAGCGTTCCCCTATTCATCAGTCACGTTATAGCCAACTTGTGTCGCCGGACAAACACAAGCAAAGGTGATTTCACTGACTCCGGCCCATTCGAAGGGTGGAAGACAGATATGAATACTCAAGTATGAGCAATTGTCAGAGCCCAAAAAATGCAGTAGGATGGCCAAAACACCACTTCAAGAAGGGGAGAGGGTTGCATAGTGATAAAATCGTGACTAGTAATCCAGAGCCTCAGACTAATGTTCTGGGAACATAGTTTCGAATCCCACCATGGCAGATGGTGAAATTTGAATTTGCCATCCTTCACTGATCTGGTTTATAGACTCATGACAATGTAATTTACTCTTAACTGCCTGTGGGCAATAAATGCTGGCCTGGCCAGCAATGCCCATATCCCATGACAGTGTAAAAGAGCACCAAATGCTCATAAGCCTGACATGAAGGGCCTAACCATCAATTCTCACATTTGAGAATCACTAGCTGATCACAGAGAGAAATGGCAACATCTCTGTAAGCAATTGTGCAGGCAACGAACACCAACCTAGTGATACCCTCTATGCTGTATTAGAGGACTTTAAGGTGCCGCTTTGTGCCAAATTCTCTAAATGATTTCTGATCTGTAGGCATTACTGCAATGTAGACATCTGCAGTACTGCTGCCTCACAGCACTAGGGACCCAGGTTTGATTCCAGCCTCTGGCGACTGAATGTGTGGAGTTTGCACATCCTCCTTGTGTCTGTGTGGATTCCTCCGGTTTCCTTCCACAGTCCAAAGATGTGCAGGTTAGGTGGATTGGTCATGGTAAATTGCCCGTAGTGTCCAGGGATGTGCAGGCTAGGTGGGTTAGCCATGGGAAATGCGGGAGTACTGGAGTGGGTCTGGGCGGGATGCACTTCAAAGAGTCAGAGTGACTCAATGGGCCAAATGGCCTGCTTCCACATAGTATGGATCTTATGATTCTATATCGTCTGAACGAAAGCATCTCTAACAGTGTGGTGCTCCTTCAGTATCCCACAGGGAATTTTGGTCTAAATTATGAACACAAGGCTCTAGATTGGGACTTATATTTGTGACTTTCTGACTCAAATGGGAGTGCTACCTGATGAGTCACAGCAACCATGTTTAAATTTAAAAATAAGCCGCTCATTTGTGACAGTTGCCAGCATTTGGAAGAAACCATAGAAATAAGGAGGTGGGGTGAAAATATCTTTGTGTTTTCTCTCATTCTCACCTTTTCGTCTAACCCCCATGCTCCCCAGGTGTTTGAAGGAGGATCCTGCCACCATGTCTCTCTTACAGAGATGCCTGGACCCTGAGAAAACGCTTGGGCTGGTCGATGTATTGTACACAGCGGTTTTTGACCTGTGCAGGTGGAAAGAGAAAAGGTACAGTAATGAACATTTTCAGCAGCTAGAACTTGAGAATCTTAGAAAGAGAGAACGCTCTTTAATCCCAGCCAGTGCATTCCTTTACATAGCTCAGCCTCACCACCTTCTTGTTTCAATCTCTTTATTGTACATTGACCCAACAATATGACAATTCGGCCTAACCAGTCTTTGTCAGTAATTGTCCCCCACAAGATCTGAAATCCTGATCTCATGAGCCTGTCTTGTTGTCTTTTTTATTCCCCCAAACCTGTATTCCCTGTGCCTTTTTATTTTTCCATTTCTTGAGTCATTCAGCTTTCTGCTTCTTCAGTTAGATCTGTTCATACAATCAGTAGCCTTACAACCTTGTGATTGTTTTTTTTTCCCTTTTAAGAAGGATTTCTCCTCTTTCCTAAAGCTTGCACACTTCATCTTGTCCCTCTTGTTCTCAACCTACTCAGTTACTGAAAACAGAAGCTGATGGGTTGATCAAATTCATTCCTGCTGTTCACTTCTGTCCCTGTCTCACAATCAATTCTGTAATTCTGTTGTGACTTAAGAGTGGAGAAAAAGCCCACTGATCTCCTTTCTCTCTTTTTCCTGTTCTTGTTACTAATTCACTGACTCATGGAGAAATAACCTCATTCATATTCCGGCTGAATCCTAATTTTGAACACCTACTACATCTCCTCTCCTTGCGTCAGTGAATATAGAACAAGTTGTGTTTAGGTTTGTTTTTCCTTTAAATTCATAGAATACGATATGGAAGTGTTGGTGGTAAGTTGTTGTTTTTGTTTACTGTTGCAGGGAGCAAGTTTTGCCAAGTATCCAGATTCAGCTACGACGGGAATGCACTGACTTTGGGACTCATGTGGATCTTCCTACAGCAAATGGGGCTATTGTTAAGTCCTCTGGTGGACTACAGAAAACTTTTGCGAAACTGACCTCTCGTTTCACGAAGCGAAATTCCTGTAGCAGCAGCACAAGTAACAGTAGCAGTAGTGGTGGGAGCTTTTCAATCCCAAATACACCTTCTAAGAGTAACTTCTCCATTAATAGCTCTGAGGAGGAGCGGAAAGCCAAGCTGCCCAACCACTCAGATTTGAGGATGCAGAGCATTTTGAACGTTGGAAGTTTCCCAAAGACGGTTGATTCGCAGGAAGCTTCCCAAAGCACGTCCAACCCAATGGTCAATGGTTTCTCTGTGGACAAGAGGGAAATATTTTTCAAAGGGGATGATGGGAAGGATGATCAAGGCATAAAGTTGCCAAGCGACCAGGAAATGCAGGATGTTATTGACTTCCTCTCTGGGTTCAACATGGGCAAATCCCAAAAAGCATCACCACTCATTAACAGAAGGGATTCGGTCACAGTACCAGAGCGGAAAGCAGCTACCCTGCAGCAATCACAGACTGTACCACACACTCCATTGCCGAATTCTCATCAGGTCGCACAGCGCCAACATCAGCACCAGCAACAGCAGCAGCAATTGCAATATTACCAGCATCTCCTCCAGCCCATTGGGCAGCATCCACCGTCGGCACGACCACAGACTCCTCGAGCCCCTGGGAAATGGCCTAATAGTACGTCTCAGCAGACATCACAGAGCCCAGGTTCTGGACTGTCTCCAATTGGGTCTATGAGCCAGTGGAGCAATATTGCTGTGCATTCTGACTTGAGTTCAGACTTGTACAGCCTGGGTCTTGTTGGCAATTACATGGATAACATCATGGACAATGTCATGTCTGACATGTTGGGGCCAAAAGTGGCAAACACCAGGAATAACACTTGGCCCAACCGGGTGCAGAGTGACGGGGTGTTTGGGATGCTGGGAGACATTCTGCCTTTTGATCCTGCAGGTAAACATTTTGAAGCGGTTTTCCCGTCTTTGTTTTAAAAGACCTCAGCCACAGTCAGCCATGTGGTTTGTTGTGCTGAAGGTCTAAGATTTATTCTGTGCTCTTGTTGAGTTAGCAGTGAAGCTTTAAAAACAGAGACTTTGTGTTCATGAGTGCAATATTGAAGAGTTTCCACTTCACCTAGTACAAAGCAACATACCTTCAGAGTCAGTCTAGAAAAGAAAGCATTACATCAGAGCAGTTAGGAGGGTTAACAGCTATAGGGATTTTCCCTTTTAGTGTTCCCACAGAGTCATTCACATCTTTTGTTCCTAAAAGGATTAGGTAACTTGTTGAGAGATGGTAGGAACTGCAGATGCTGGAGAATCTGAGATAACAAGGTGTAGAGCTGGATGAACACAGCAGGCCAAGCAGCATCAGAGGAGCAGGAAAGCTGACGTTTTGGGCCTAAACCCTTCTTCAGGAATGGGGGAGGGGAAGGGGGTTCTGAAATAAATAAGGAGAGAGGGGGAGCCGGACAGAAGACGGATAGAGGAGAAGATAGGTGGAGAGGAGACAGACAGGTCAAAGAGGCGGGGATGGAGCCAGTAAAAGTGAGTGTAGGTGGGGAGGTAGGGAGGAGATAGGTCAGTCCAGGGAGGACGGACAGGTCAAGCGAGCAGGATGAGGTTAGTAGGTAGGAGATGGGGGTGGGGCTTGAGGTGGTAGGAGGGGATAGGTGGGAGGAAGGACAGGTTAGGGAAGTGGGGACGAGCTGGACTGATTTTGGGATGCGGTAGGGGGAGGGGAGATTTTGAAGCTTGTGAAGTCCACATTGATACCATTGGGCTGCAGGGTTCCCAAGCGGAATATGAGCTGCTGTTCCTGCAACCTTCGGGTAGCATCGTTGTGGCACTGCACGGGGCTCAGGATGGACATGTCGTTTGAGGAATGGGAGGGGGAGTTGAAATGGTTCGCGACTGGGAGGTGCAGTTGTTTAGTGCGAACCGAGCGTAGGTGTTCTGCAAAGCGGACCCCAAGCCTCTGCTTAGTTTCCCTGATGTAGAGGAGGCCACAACAGGAACAGCGGATGCAATATACCACATTAGCAGATGTGCAGGTGAACATCTGCTTGATGTGGAAAGTCTTCTTGGGGCCTGGGATGGGGGTGAGGGGGGAGGTGTAGGGGCAGGTGTAGCACTTCCTGCGGTTGCAGGGAAAAGTGCCAGGTGTGGTGGGGCTGGAGGGGAGTGTGGAGCGGACAAGGGAGTCACGGAGAGAGTGGTCCCTCCTGAAAGCAGATAAGGGTGGGGAGGGAAAAATGTCTTTGGTTGTGGGGTCAGATTGCAGATGGCGGAAGTGTCGGAGGATGATGCGCGTCCTCCTTGGATTGACCTATCTCCTCCCTACCTCCCCACCTACACTCACCTTTACTGGCTCCATCCCCGCCTCTTTGACCTGTCTGTCTCCTCTCCACCTATCTTCTCCTTTTTCCATCTTCTATCCGCCTTCCCCTCTCTCCCTATTTATTTCAGAATCCCCTTCCCCTCCCCCATTTCTGAAGAAGGGTCTAGGCCTGAAACGTCAGCCTTCCTGCTCCTCTGATGCTGCTTGGCCTGCTGTATTCATCCAGCTCTACACCTTGTTATCTCAGGTAACTTGTTGAACCTGCTTACCTGGTGAGTTAAGTGTAAATTTCTGGCTGATTAGATCAATAAACAACATGGTCTTTGCCCTAAAGCACCTGCTAGAGAAAAAAGTCAAAACCTTCTTTTCCGTTATGGATCTTACAAAGGCTTTTGACCAGGTCAGTGGAAGGACTTTTTTTTTCTACTTGCTGCAGAGCTGGATGCTACTCAGTCCTCCTCCCATCTAATTTCATCATTTTATAATGTTATAATCCAAACTAAGAGTCGCTGAGGATTTACAACCCTGAAATCCATAGTTATGTCCAGTAGGTGTGTGTTTTAATATCCTCACCCACTAGGTAGTGGAGCACTTCAGAGTGACAGCTCACGGTGTTTCCAAGCACTCACTAACGCTGAATGTAGATGGTCAAACATGGAACTGTGGGAAAGATGGGTACGGAGTTGGCAGCAATAAAGACTTGGGAGAGGGGTGGCAAGCTGGAGATTGAGCAGTTGTTTGATGTGGTAGAGGGGCCGCAGACTTTTCCTCACGTAGTGAGGGTCATGATGTGTTGATGACAGATTTGAAAGGAAGTGGTCAATGCTGGGGGGGAGAGAGAAGAGTTAACGCAGGGCCAGAATGAAGTAAGTAGTTCAGTGGGCACATGACTGAAAGAGCAGGTCTCAGCTTTGGGGGAATAGGAGGGGAGATGGGAGAGAAATGAGTTCTCCTGTCACCCCAACTGTAATGAGCTGACCGATCACGAGAATTGAATCTGGTTCTTCGTTGCTTTGTACAACCCTCTTCCCCATTGCCTTTATGACCTTCAGAGGTATTTCTGAACTGTGTCCCCGGAACAGGCTTACTTATGAACTGTCATGAACCCCTCCTGCTCCAGGATTAGGGACACTACACTGCACCACAAGAACCCTCGTAACAATCTTTTTTTTAATTTAATCGATTTTTCTAATCAACTTGTTCAAAGATGTTATTACACACCTCTCGAGCAGGTGGGACTTCAACCTGGGTCCCCTCGTCCAGGCGTAGGGACACTATCACTGCGCCACAAGAGTCTGGTACAATCTATTTATCCTGTCCTGTGATTGTGAACAAGCAACTGAAGTTAATTTGTTGTCAGTTTGGTTAATTGTTCAGCTGAATTATCTAAATAGAAGAGAATTGTCTCAAACAGTCTCAAATTTGATGCGATGGCACTCCCCTCCCTCTCTCTCTAGTTGGTTCAGACCCAGAGTTTGCCCGCTACGTAGCTGGTGTTAGTCAGGCGATGCAGCAGAAACGACAAGTGCAGCATGTCCGACGGCACAGCACTGCAAGGACTAACTGGCCTATCACTGACGAGCCTCACCGAACGTGGCAGCCGTCGGAGTGCTTCACTGAGGGGTAAGTGATGTACGTCCGTCTCAAAGGCATAGGGTATGCCAGAGCAGGAATTAGTCTTACTCTATGCACGTGAGCAATAGTGGAAAACTTTACGTGGATAGCCTTTGTGTGAGAGTGCGGGTCTGGGTTTATGGAGACAGATGGGAGAACTGGGTGGGTGTATGTTGTTAGTGAGGAGGGAATTTTTGTGTGTCATGTGGTGCATGTGAAGGTGTGTCATGGAAGCATGGAGCTCAAATGGAGGAAGAGTGGGTGTGAGAATGGGGTGGAGGAGTTATGGAAACATTCTCAGTTCTAACATCTGTCAAATGCAGTGACTAGCATTCTTTTCCACTTATGTCTAGAAACTCTTGCTGCCACTCCCACCATTTCATGTACCCATGGCTTCCTGCCATCCTGTACCTGGGTAGGGTAGCAAACTTGGCAGCTGACTGTCCCTGTAATTGCAGTGGTTGTTAAGCAAGGGTTGGTGTTGCCAGCTCCAGCACAAGATGGGGACAAGTGCAAGTGAGAGACCTCCAAACAAGAGGGCAGGCTTTCACGGAGTTGCAGAAGGTCCTACTACACCCAGTCTCTGTAACTTAATTTATCTCCGAGCAGAATGGTGCCAAGTCATCTTGAAGGGCATACTGGGTCCCAGATGTTTGATGCACTTTCAATTGATGTTTGCCTTTGTACATTGTGGGGACGATTTTTCATTTGGTTTCAGCAGTGGGGGTGTAATTCGCTCCTTTATCTCCAGGATTAAAGAAGGAGAAGAATTGATTTGGGTTCCTGATCTGTATCTAATGAACCCTGATTGGATGAGTGCCATGGGATGAGACCCTCTTTAAAAATCTAGTTGAATAGCTGTCCAACTTCTGGTTTGAAGAGTGCAGAACATACTTTATGGAAGTGCAGCTTCAGGATTGGGAAGAACAAAACTAATCCTCTATTCCCTCCCAGCAAAAGGTGGGACTGGAATTTCTAGTGTGCATTGTAATGTGTGCCAGCAGTGGGTTTTTCCCTTCAATAATTTTCTCTTCTACTTCCTTGACCAAATGGCACTTGTTAAATACAAGGCTTGGATCTGTCGCGCTGATTGTGTGTGTGTGTGTGTCTCTCTCTCTGCCTCTCCCCACTCCTATCCCTGTATTCTGCAGAGATATGATGAGTTGGTCAGGGACCCAAGGAGATTCTGCCAGCTCCAGTGATGAGGCTTCTTCTGCAAATGGAGACAGTTTGTTCTCCATGTTCTCAGGGCCTGACCTTGTTGCTGCTGTCAAACCGAGAAGGTAAGAAGTAAGTTTGGTGTGATGAGAGAGGTCATCAGCCTGAAACATTAATTCTGTTTCTCTACACAGATGCTGCTTGACTTCAGCATTTTGTACAAATACATTAAAGGCCCAACTTGATTTAAAGTATGGAAACATTTTAAGTGCAAGACTGTCCACAGTCTGCGAGGTGTTCACTGTCTCAGAATTCAAAGAAATTTCAATCCTTTTCTTGATTAATTCCCAGACATAGTGAACTTATGAGATACTCAATTCGGGTTCTGATTTGAGGATCTAACTAGTAATGATGGTTGGGCTCTGAGGTTCATTTCCAAACTTCCAGAGCCTCAACCTGTTTCCTTTCAAACTTAAACTGAGTGGCCTGTGTCAAACAGAACGTCCCTTTTAAATTCCCTGTACAAGCAATAAACATAAAATGGGAACCAGAGATCAGAATCAGAAAGAGAGTCAGGATTTTCAACTACTTTAAGGTAGAACAGAAATATAATTTGAATCAAAATAGGATTAAAATGACGGCAGCCGTGGCTTTCAGAGCAGAACTTACAGGGATTACACAGTTTACACACGAGCACACTCATTATCACTGCCAGTGATCAGGGAGATACTGTTAACAATAACAAGCTGGTTCTGGTCACAGGTAGAGGAAAACAAAAGGTGTCATGTTATTGACGTGTAGCTGGACTTGTGAATTGCAGGTGTAAGGACGTCATGAAATTGGATGTGGCAATATATGGAGTCACACATTTCGGTCTCCATACCATGTAAACAGAAAACAAGATTGAAGGGAATGAAGAGGAGAGATCTGGGGTGGATTGATGAACACGAAGAGATTGGATTTTGTGATCTGAGGAAGGGTTGCTCAGTCCAGAAGTTTCTCTCAAAATCCCCACCCCAAAACTTGGGACGGCACGGTGGCTCAGTGGTTAGCACTGCTGCCTCACAGCGCCAGGGACCCGGGTTTGATTCCAGCCTCGGGCGACTGTCTGTATGGAGTTTGCACATTCTCCCCTTGTCTGCGTGGGTTTCCTCTGGGCGCTCCAGTTTCCTCCTACAGTCCAAAAATGTGCAGGTGGATTGGCCATGCTAAATTGCTTGTAGTGTTTAGGTGGGTTATAAGGGGATGGGTCTGGGTGGGATGCTCCAAGGGTCGGTGTGGACTTGTTGGGCCGAAGGGCCTGTTTCCATACTGTAGGGATTTAAAAAAAAATTTCATCACCTCCTTACACCCGCAATTCACAAGTCCAGCTACACGTCAATAACATGACACCTTTTGTTTTCCTCTACCTGCGACCAGAACCAGCTTGTAGACATCAAGGCTGCATTAACCGATTGTGACATCAAGGAGCTCTGGCTAAACCAGGTCAATGGAAATGAGACCAAAGTCTCTCCATTTATTAGAGGCAAACTTAACAAGAAGAAAATGGTTGTGGTTGTTGGAGGTCAGTCATCTCAACTCCATCTCTGGAGGAGTTTCTCCAGGTAGGTACTTTTCATCAACCTGTTCAGGGGTGTTATTGTACATCTCTGCAGCAGCTAACACTTGTGCCCGGCTTTCTTACTACTGCACCATGAGCCCCAAGTTCTTCATTAACATGTTCCAAGATGTTACTTCACACCTTTGGAATAGGTGGTACTTGAACCCAGGACTCTTGGTCTAGAGGTAGGAATGCTACCACTGCACCACTAACTCCCTTGAACAAGTTCCTCAGGATAGTGTTCTAGGGCCAACCATCATCAGCTGCTTCATCAATGACCTTGCCGCCATCATAAGATCAGAAGTCACCAATTATTACACAACGTTCAGCACCATTCACAACTCCTCAGATTCTGAAGCAGTCCATGTTCAAATGCAGCAAGAACTGGATAATATCTGGGCTAGTGCTGACAAGTTGCAAATAACATTCATGTCATACAAGTGCTATCAAATGACCATCTCTAACAGAAGACAATCTAACCATCACCTCTTGACATTACCATTGTTGAGTTCCCCCTGTCAATATCCTTGATTGACCAGAAATTGAACTTGTCTAGCCATTTAAGTGCTGTATCTACAAGAGCTGTTTAGAGGTTAGGAATCCTGCAGTGAGTAAGTCAAATCCTGACTCTCAAAAGCCTGCCACCGTCTACAAGGCACAGGTCAGGACTGTGATGGAATACTCCCACTTGCCTGGATGGGGGCAGCTCCAACAACACTCAAGAAGCTTGACGCCATCCGGGACTTAGCAGCTCATTTGACTGGCACCACGTCCACAGATATCCACTCTCTCCACCCCCATGCTCCGTGACAGCTGTGTGTACTATCTTCAAGATGCTACGGAGAAATTCACCAAGGCTCCTTAGACAGCACCATCAAAACCCACAACCACTGCCATCGAGAAGGACAAGGGCAGCAACAAATGGGAACACCACCACCTGCATGTTTCCCTCTGTGTCGCTCACCATCCTGACTTGGAAATATATTGCTATTACTTCACTGTCACTAGTTCAACATCCTGGAATTCCCTCCCTAACAACATTGTGGTCTACCTACCTACAGCAATGGTTCAAGAAGGCAGCTTCTTCATTACCACCTTCTCAGGAAACTAGGGATGGGCAATAATGCAGCCTCACTGTTGACAACCACATTCCATAAGTGAATAAATAAAAAAGAATGTAGCACTCAATGCTGTAATGCTGCATGTGTGTGCACTGCTCCATCTCATAGTAGCATTGGCCTTAAACACAGCCTTTCCAAAATGCCAAGAATGACTGCACTTTATAGGATACTGTCACCATAAAGTACTTCGTAAGATCCTGAGGTTGAAAGATTTGTTTTAGAATTTTCTTTCTCTCTCTGAGACACTCCTTTAATAATGAGAGGGGCCCATTATGTGTCTATTTGTCCAAAAAATCATCTTTACTATTCTGTTCTGCAGAAAGCACAGCAGTGGTGACCAAGAGACTTCTACTCTGCCATCTCCTCCTGTCTTACCCACACCAGATGATTTTGGCCAGGTATGGACACAAACCTTATTTCTCCTCTTTCTAAAATTTTATGTTTTGCAAAAATGTAAAAATATATGGTGTTTCCTGTGGTAAATCATCCCCTTTCCTCTGCCATGGGCAGAGATAGCTGGACACGCATCCTGCTCTCTGTAGACACCGCTCTGCAAAACCTGCCAGATGTGGGTTTATGAATGTGATTTCATTGGGCTAAAGGTACAATTCATTTCTAGGGTATAGTTCCACTTGTCCCAGAGCTGTGGAATCACGAGGAGTAACAATTTATAAGAGCATAGGAAATAGGAGCAGGAGTAGACCATTCAATCCTCCTCCACCATTCAAAACAATCAAGGCCAATCGGATGCTTCAACTCCACTTTCCTGCTCAATTTCCTCCAAGACCAACAAACTGTCTGCCCAGTCTTAAATATACTCTGTACTGCAGCATCCAAAACCCTCTGGGGTAGGGATTTCCAAGTGTTCACAACCCTTTGAGTGGAGAAATTACTCCATATCTCAGTCCTAAATGGTCGACCGTGTGTCCTAGATTCCTTAGCTAGGCAAAGCAACCTCAGTGTCGATCTGTGAAGCCTTTTCCGAATCTTGTACATTCTATTGAAATTGCCCTTGAGAATGATTATTCTAAACACCAGGGATTATAGGCCCAGTTTATTCAGACTCTCATCATTGGACCACCCTCAGATCCCTGGAACCATACAGAGACCAAAGCTGCATGCAGAATTCTAAACGTGGTCTCGCCAAAACCCTGTGCAATTGTAACAAAACTACTTCATTCTTATATTGTAATCCACTTGCAATAGCTGCAAGTTAACTTCTGCATTTCTTATATGAGAGTGCCCAAGTCTCTCTCACATCAGTTTTATTCATTTCGCACCTTTCTAAAACTATTCTGTTCTTCTATTGTTACAATCAAAATGAATAGAATAGAATAGCATAGAATCCATACAGTGCGGAAACAGGCCCTTTGGCCCAACAAGTCCACACCGACTCTTGGAGCATCCCACCCAGACCTATCCCCCTATAACCCACACACCCCTGAACACTACAGGCAATCTAGCATGGCCAATCCACCTAGCCTGCACATCTTTGGACTGTGGGAGGAAACAGGAGCACCCAGAGGAAACCCACGCAGACACGGGGAGAATGCGCAAACTCTGCACAGACAGTCGCCCGAGGCTGGAATCGAACCCGGGTGAGGGGTGCTAACCACTGAGCCATGTGCCGCCTAGAATAGCCTTTCACCACCTGACATTATATGCCATCAGCCCCTTGTTGCTGCGCAAAAACTGTCAATATCTCTTTGCAACTCTGTGTCCTTCACACAGCTTACATCCCCAGCTAACTTTATGTCATCAGCAAATTTAGATTACTATCTGTCATTCCACCTAAGTCATTAATGTAAATTGTTTATAGATGAAGCCCCAGCACTGAGTGGAGTTCATGTTTCTGGTGGATTTGTAGCTATTCTCCCTATCAGCAATCGAATTAGGTGCAGGCCACTTGGCCCCTCGAGCCTGCTCCATCAACACAATTATAGTTGATGTTATTATTTCACATTCCCACCCACTCCATTAACCTTTCACCTCCTTGCTTATCAAGAATGTGTCTACTCACTGTCTTTTCAGGAAGACTGTCCCAAAGACTTATTATTGAACATTATTGATGAAAATCCAGTACTAATGCTGATCACTTTTCCTTTTGTCAGAGTTGTTTTATTTAGTTAAGTTCTATTCAATTTTCTGTAAAGTGCCTCTTGTCCAGGTTGGTTTTGATTACAGGGTTTTGCCGTGGCATGACTCTATCATATTAATTTGTGATAGTTTCTTACACAGGACAACAAAACCAAGACCTGGCCTCCGAAGGCTCCCTGGCAACACTCGACATCCCTCACCAACACAATGCCCAATCCTGGTACTTCCCTGTATCAGATTGTGAACCCAGTCAGCCAGTGGAATGACTCCATGCAAATTCTTCAGTCACCTGTGTGGTCAACAGCCAGCGGTAACTCTGCTTCCACAGCAATTTCTTCCAGTTTCTCCTTCACACAGCAACAGCAACAACAGTCTCAGCAGCAGCAAGTTTCCCAGCACAAAACAATGAACAAGGGCTTCAAATCCTATCCCGTCAAGCAGGAACGGAGACAGTCTTATCTCCACCAATACTGAGTGTTTGGAAATGGCTTTAACAAGGGTTCTGTATTCTAGTGAATAGTCACGTGGCTTTTAAGTGCTGTGAGTGAGGTAGCCCTGCCACATAACTGTCTTGATTGATCCTTGTTGATTTGATCTGCACTTTCTAACTACTGGCTGGAGGTACCCAGATGAAGGCAGATTGTTGTCTCTGCCTCTGTTCAGATCACCCTGTAGTGTGTTGCCAATGTCCCTCCACAATGGTATGGAGTCAGGACTCGGTGTGTGTGACTTTTTCTGCTCCCTTGCTGCCTCCACTCAGTGTTTCGAGATGCATGGTAGTGCCTTTTGTACTTCAAGCCAGATCACTGACCATTGGGTTGTTGTTTACGCCTGAGCCCAGCTTCCGAGCTTGACCATTGGGGAACCTGGTGTATTCGCTTGGGGGGGGCGGGTGGAATTCACTGAGCTGTCAGTAACACATTAGCTACCTGACAGCAAAAGGTAGTGGGAGAGCGTTTAAACACATGAAGTTGCCAATGTTGCACATTTACTAAACATGACCAGATCGAGATTAAAAAGAAACATGTAGTTCATGCCTGAAAACCTGGTGTTTCTGGCATCATCTGATTCCAGGTATTGTGGCAGTCTAGACTTCAGACTCTGTAAAACCAAGAGACATGACAGTAAGTTGAAGGAAAATAAAAAGCATACAGTCTTTGTGACATGTTCCTTGGGGTTCTTCTAATTCAGTAAAAATAGCCAAATGTCCAATTTACAACAAAGACATTTGGGATAGTGCTACAATCCCTCCCTGCAGCATTTGGACTGCTCATTAGGATACATTGCCTTTTAAAGAATAGTGTAATCTTTGTAATGTTGTGGTGTAGTTGCTGGTTTAATGTACTGAAGTTTTGAGTTTTCCACTTTCTCAATTATGAGCTCTGCAGCCTGTCTTTTTTAGAAGCTGACTGAATGACACAACGCGAGACATTTAATGTCCCTGTGCACTGACCTTGTATTATCTGTGGGGTGTGGGGGAACTGAGTTACTGGTAATACCTTGCACCTGTTTGTAAAACTCATACCACAAACAGTGAAGTGAGAACTGTATCAACTATGCTTGAATACAGTTATGTCAATGACATGGTGGGGGGAGAAAATATAAAGTTAAACTAAAAATCATTATTTAAATATAAGAGCTGCTCAAACTGTTTTATAGTTTGTACTGAGGAAAAAAAACATTTTAAAAACATCATCTATATAATTTTTTGTACTTTTTTTATTTTTTATAAATGAATTAGTGAGGTTCTCTCAGGAGGGAGTCTTGTATTCATCGCAGACATGACAGCTAGATGGCACCCCACACCCTGAAGGTGTAAGCTTCAGTTACAGTGACCATCTTTGTCTGATATCTCCACACTTGCTCAGATGGTGAACAGCTTGCAGGGGCGTTGAATTGGTCAGTTGTTTTAATCTGGGTGTCAGGAGCAGGGTAAATAAAACACCTGGCACAAAGTTGCCGAATTGGGTAAACCTCTTTTTATAAAGTACCATCCACCACTCAGAATAAACTGTCCCTCTCTCTCTCATGCATTCTCAATCTTTCATGTGAGCTGTCCAATGTTTATCTTGCGTCTCGCTGTTTATTACTGTTGCAGTCTGTCTCTTTCTGTGTGTTCTGTACAAAAGGTCAGGGGAGGAAGCTATGTTCTTTTACAATGGTCTAGGACCTAACCAGTTCTATCTTCAGAGTTCTGCATATCTGACCAGTGTGGAACTGTTAAACTTCGTGATTGAAATATTCTGCTGTCTGATCTCAACTAGTCTTGTCCCCAGTCTTTTACAGTTTCACTTTGATTGTCAGTGAGATGCTAAGTTATAGTGATTGAGTGCCCTGTCTCCCCTCAGACCATGCTGTCCCTCTTCACATGTGGAATGTCCTCAGCCCTGCAATGGACAATCTTCTGTGCCTGACCTGTCCCCCGCTCCCACACTCACAGGGTGTATAGGAGGTTGTTGGTTGGAGAGGAAGGATTGGTTTGAGTTGTTGGAAGGATACCTTCTGCAGAAATAAAATACAGAAACAAAAATTGAAAATATTGAAACATAACGAAGATGGTAAGCATCTGTGAGGAAGAGGGCATTGTTACTTTGGGTTTACATCTTTTGATAGAGAATTTTAAGTCAGATTTAGAGCTGCTTTAAGCATATAATGCAGTTGTTACCTGAAAGAGGTTATGTGGAAATGACCATTAGTGTAAAATCCATGTGAGATATCTTTCTTGCACTTTCTACTACCTTTTTTCTGTCATGTATTTGTACTTCAGCACCTATAAAGGGACATATAAAAATAAACATGTTACACTCTAACTCCACTTTCTATGGAAACACCACCAATGGTGACAGATTGTAATTCAGTTAACTGATCAGTTAGCTTCCAGTTATAAATGTTGGCCAAGGAGTTAATAATAAAAATAGACAAATATAAGGACAATGTGACTGTGAAATAGGATCTGTCTTGTATCTGTACACATTGGGCACTCCCTGACCCCAATCTAATTATCCCATCTCTCTCGTCCTGCTTCACTTGAAGACAGCAGGTTGTGATCTTGATGCTTTGGGTGCAGTGCAACAGAGAGTCAGCCCTTTTTAAACTTTAAAAGATTTTTTCTTTTTTTTTTAAATAAAAATTGCATCTGTCAGACAATGGACAAATGAGACTTTTTGTACTGATGGTGTAGAATTTAAAACAATGTTTTGAGGTGTTTCTGCAGATTCCTGTTTGTTAAAGTGAATTCAGACATTGCTAGTATCTTGCTTTTGACATGTTGTAACTGCATTCACTGCCTACTGTTAATCCTACTGGTGCCTCTCTCCTACATTGCGACCTGAATTTATAATTCCTTTGACAGGGATCATGGGAAGCTGAGGCAAGGGCACTTGGTTCAATTTAGTTTTGTAAAGGAGCATCGTGGCTTCAGGTGAGAGAGTGGGCAGTGGGATCGGTTATATTTGATTTGAATAATTTCACAAGGGATCTTGCAGATGTTTTGTCAGTTCATCAGCTGTCGGTTAATTGTGATGAAAGTGTACAATCATGACTTTTGTTTCCACCTGGTAATGTAGTGTTTTATTCAAAAAGAAAAGATTGCATTTATATAGCGCACTGAAGGTACTGCCCTCATGCTGTGCTTGTGATGAGCTGGCTGATACCTGTGGTTGTATCTGCCCCTGAACTGTGACCACGTTTGTGTGGTCTGTCTTTATCCTTCAAGGTCGTGTTCACTGATGGCTGACCTCCCAGCCACCACCCAGACAGCCTTGTTTGCTTTAAATTTTTTTATTAAATTTCATAAGACCGTAAGAAATAGGAACAGGAGTAGGCCATTCAGCCCTTCAAGTCAGCTCTATCATTCAATAGGATCATGGCACACATCCACATCCGACATTCCTTGCATCCACTTTCCTGCCCTTTCCTTGAATGATCAGGAATCTGTCTATCTCAGCTTTAAATATGCAGAAAGACTCACATACACATAAATATTGCAGAAACAAGTCTCACATTGGGGCGACCAGCGTTTTAGCTTCCAGTTCATTGTCCTTTCCCCGTACCAAGTTCCTCCTTAGCCCATCACCCAGCCAATAACTGACCTTCCAATTTAATATCACAGTCATCGTATAAGTGGGAAAGTGATTGGCTGTTTCCTTACTGCCCTCGCTTACTCTCTCGTTCTCTTTATCATCCCTCTCTGACATGCACTATTCCCCACAGGGGGAGTGTTGCCACATCTGGTCCTGGAATCCTCAAGCAGTTCATCAACTTGGCCAACATCTTCCACCCCACCGTCAACTTCACCTGGACAATTTCTGACAGCCCTCTCCCCTTCTTGGACCCCTATGTCTCCGTCTCCAGAAACCGACTCACCACTGACATCCATTTCAAACCCACAGACTTCCACAACTATCTCGAACACATCTCCTCTCACCCACCCTCCTGCAGAAATGCTATCCTATACTCCCAATTCCTCCGCATCTGCTCCCAGCATGAGGCATTCTGCTCTCGGACTTCCCAGATATCCTCCTACTTTAGGGACCGTAATTTCCCTTCCTCTGTATTAAGGATGCCCTCAACCATATCTCCTCCATTTCCCATATTTCTGCCCTCAAACCCTCTCCCCCCAAGAACAATAAGGATAGAGTCCCCTTAATCCTCAGTTACCACCCCACTAACCTCCGAATCCAACACATCATCCTCTGACATTTCCGCCACGTACAATTACACCCCACCAACAAAAACATGTTTTCAACCCCTCCCCTGTCTGTTTTCCGCAGGGATCGTTTATTCCATGATTCCCTTAGCTCTACACTTACCACCAATTTCTCCTCCACAACCGGTACCTTTCCTTGCCCCCACACCTCCCTTCTGACCTCTGTCCAAGAACCCAAACAATCCTTCCAGATCCGGCAGAGATTCACCTGCACTTCATCCAACCTGATCCATTGTATCTGTTGCTCCCGATGTGGTCTCCTCTGTATCGGGCAGAAGTGGGGACAGGTTCGCGGAGCGTCTGCACTTTGCATGCATCAACTAACCCGACCATCCGGTGCCATCCACTTAAATTTCCTGTCCCACTCCCCTGGTGACATGTCCGTCCTTGGCATCCTGCACTGTCAGAATGAGGCCAAACATAAACTGAAGGAACATAGAAAATAGGAGCAGGAGGAGGCCCTTCGAGCCTGCTCTGCCATTCTTCATGATCATGGCTGATCTTCCAACTCGACAGCCTCATCCTGCTTTCTCCCCATAACCTTTGATCCCATTCACCCCAAGTGCTATATCTAGCCGCCTCTTGAACACATTCAATGTTTTGGTATCAACTACTTCCTGTGGTAATGAATTCACAGGCTCACCACTCTTTGGGTGAAGAAATGTCTCCTCTTCTCTGTCCCAAATCGCCTACCCCGAATCCTCACACTGTGACCCCTGGTACTGGACACACCCACCATCGGGAACATCCTCCCTGCATCTACCCTGTCTAGTCTTGGTAGAATTTTATACGTCTCAATGAGACCCCCCGATTCGTTTTAACTCCAACAAAAACAATCATAACCTAGTCAATCCCTCCTCATATGTCAGTCCTGCCATCCCCAGAATCAGCCTGGTAAACCTTCGCTGCACTCCCTCAAGAGCACAAGCATCCTTCCTCAGAAAAGGAAACCAAAACTGCACACAATATTCTAGGTGTGGCCTCACCCAGGCCCTGTATAACTGCAACAACACAGCCCTGCTCCTGTACTCAAAACCTCTCGCGATGAAGGCCAACATACTATTCACCTTCTTTACCGCCTGCTGCACCTGCATACTTACCTTCAGCGATTGGTGCACAAGGACACCCGGGTCCCACCGCACACTCCCCGCTCCCAATTTACAGCCGTTCAGGTAGTAACCTGCCTTTTTGTTTTTGCTTCCAAAGTTTATCACATTTATCCAAATTATACTGCACCTGCCATTGATTTGCCCACTCACCCAACCTGTCGAGATCATGCTGAAGGACCTCTACATTCTCCTCACAGTTCACTCTTGGAGATGTTACATTTTGTTCCCTCATCCAAATCATTAATATATATTGTGAATAGCTGGGGTCCCAGCACCGATCCCTGTGGCACCCCACTAGTTACTGCCTGCCAATTTGAAAAGGACCCATTAATTCCTACTCTTTGTTTCCTCTCTGCCAACCAGTTTTCTGTCCATCTCAGTACACTTCCCCCAGTCGAATGTGCTTTAATCTCGCACAATATTCTATGTGGGACTTTTTCAAAAGCTTTCTGAAAGTCCAAATATACCACATTGACTGGCTCCCCCTTGTCAACTCTACTAGTTACATCTTCATAGAATTCCAACAGATTTGTCGAGCATGATTTCCCCTTCACAAATCCATACTGACTCTGTCTGATCCTGCTGCTGCTTTCTAAATGCTCCACTTATAAAGTCCTTGATAATGAATAGAGAATTTTTTCCACCACCAAATGTTAGGCTTATTGGTCTATAATTCCCTCTTTTCTCTCTACCTCTCTTTTTGAATACTGGGGTGACATTAGCCTCCCTCTAATCTGCAGGGACTGTTCCATAGTCTATAGAATCCTGGAAGATGACCACCTGTGCGTCCACTATTTCTAGAGCTATTTCCTTACATACTTTGGGATGTAGATTATCAGGCCCTGGGGATTTATTCGCAGGGCCTGATAATCCCATCAATTTCCCCAGTACCATTTCTGTACTAATAGTGATCTCCCTCAATTCTTCCCTCTCACTAAATCTTGTATTCTCCAACATTTCTGCCTACTGATTGGTTCTGTCTTCACAAAAGATGTCACAAAAGGATGTATTCAGTTCCTTAGCCATTTCTTTGTCCCCTATTATACATTCTGCGATTTCTGTCTGTAGAGGACCTACATTTGTCTTCACCAATCTCTTTCTCTTCTTGTACTTTCAAAACTCTTAGTGTCAGTCTTTATGTTCCCTGCAAGCTTACTTTTGTACTGTATTTTCTCCTTCTAAATCAATCCCTTGGTCCCTCTTTGCTGAATTCTAAACTGCTCCCAATCCTCACATTTATTACTTTTCTTGGCCAGTCTGTATGCTTCTTCCTTGGATCAGATACTACCTCTAATTTCCTTTGTAAGCCATGGATTGGCCCTCTTGCCCATTTTGCTTTTGTGCCAGACAGGAATAAACAGTTGTTGCAGTTCCCCCATGCGTTCCTTGAACGTTTGCCATTGCCTATCCATTGTCATCCCTTTAAGTAACTCTCCCCAATCTATCAAGGCCAACTCATGCCTCATATCTTCATAGTTTCCTTTGTTAAGATTCAGCACCCTAGTCTCTGAATCAACTACCTCACTCTCCATCTTGATTAAAAATTCTATCATGTTATGGTTGCGCTTCCCCAAGGGATCTTGCACAGCTAGATTGGCAATGATTCCCTTCTCATTATACAGTGCCTGGTCTAAAATGGTTTCTCCACATATTGGTCAAGAAAACCATCCCATATACACTCCAGGAATTCCTCCTCTACGGCATTGTGGCTAATTTGATTTCCCTAATCTATGTGCAGATTAAGATCACTCATGATCTCGGAACAACACCTGATATTTCACCTGGAGCCCAATGGCCTCAAGATTGACCTCATGTAGCTTCAAAATCCCTCAGTTCCCAGCCTTATCCCATGTCTGGCCCTCCCCTCCTGACCTGACCTAACCTGTCCATGTTCCTACTCACCTATTCACTCCACCCTTCCCACGGACCAATCACAATAACCCCCCTATCTGCATCCATCTATCACCATCTCTCCTACCCTTCCCCAGCCCTACCCACCACCTCCTATTTATTTCTGGCCTCCCCTCCCCCTCCCCAGCCCTGACGAAGGGTTTCGGCCTGAAAAGTTGAATTTGCTGCTCCTCAGATACTGTCCAACCTGCTGTGCTTTTCCAGGTACACACCTGTAGACTCTGGTTTCCAGCATCTGCAGTCCTTATTGTCTCCTGGAATTTTACCCAATTACACTACCAAGTCAAACAACCTTGTTTCCCACTTTTCCTAATGTGTTTATAACTAATGAACTGGAGTGTTGGAAGTAAAGGTGTAAAACATCCATTTATTTTAACACCTCTGATTTTGGTTTGTTCCTGAGTTTTGAAAAACTGCAGTGTCCAGATTAACTTCTGTAGAATCGGAGACAATCGTGCAGGGTTTTGGCGACGCTAAATGCAGAGCTCTAAAATGTTACATTTCCACCTTTATGATCCCTTGAGGCAATTATCTGCCAATGATAGAAGTGCATTGTATGGAATGTACCCCTATGGAATGTACCCCTTCCTCAGCCCAGTGTCGTTCACCAGTGACTGATATGTGGGGGAACAGGGAGAGGACATTTGAAATTGTAACTCAATCTGCAATGAAGGTAGTAGGGAAAGATTCAGTGTGGTCCTGTCGAGATCATTTTAGTAATTCTTTTACACAATTTTAAAGTCGTTCCTGATTGGCTTGCATTGTGCTAAATTATTTGATTCTTCCAATTGGAAAGACTAATAGATGTCCATTCACTTAAAAAATCTTAATATTTGTGTAAATGCATCAACAGTATTAATCTTATTTTTGTATTTTCTAAAACATATTACTATCACTGTATATTTTAAAACATTTAAGTAAAGATGGGTTTTAAAAGTGTATTTGACTAATTTGGTAAACTGTTCTCATTCAGATGATGAACTGTAGAGTGGTGAGTCCAGTCTTTCTATCGAATGATTCTCCATTTCATGGTACCAAAAGCTGTGCAGAACATTGACAGAATGATTGGTGTCACTTGCTGTTTGAATCCAGTCAGCTGGAGGGGCTGCTGTTCTTTCGTGTGGTCAAAGGGCTCACTTTTCAAACCCGGGATGTCAAGTTGGGAGTTCACTCAACTTTTTAGAAACTCATGTTGATCAGAGTTTTTTTTTTTAAAAGTTCTGAAATAAATCTACCAAACAATCTTCCTTTATATACCAACAAACCACTGCCTGGAATTTTGTTTGTGTGAAATTAGACTTCAGATTTTGCAGAAATCAAAGTTCTGATGAGAGAATTGTTATTTTTCTCTTTCACGGGATGTGGATATCAGAAGTGAGGCCAGCATTTATCACCTGTCCCTAGTTGCCCTTGAAGCTGAATGTTTCACGTCTATCTCAGAAGAGAAGTGTGGCAGTTTCCCATTGGTTAACAAATTGGAAGTTCTGTTTTTTTTTGATAACTATTCATCTTTGAGTGAAAATCACTGGGAGCCAACCACTGGGGCCAGGTGGGTACCTTGGAATATCCTCGAGATGCAGGTCATCTCACAAAATGATTGCCAAGCATGTGTCATATATGCTTATTCATTTTAGGCGGTGTACAAGTTTGCATTTGGGAGCCACTCTGTTTGGTTATTTAACCTGTTTTAATTAATTGTGTGAAACTTTCTAACCTATGAATACAGTACAGGTTCCTAACCTGTGGTCAAAGTACAGGAGGCAGATTGGCACAGTGGGAGTCAGTTTCAACATGGAAAACCAGAACCAGACAAGACACTAGAATGTATCCTGGCTGCGTCCCCATGGTGCTAACCGAAATGGAATCCATCGCTCCTTTCCAAATTGTTGCCAGAGGGAGATATTTATCTTTTATTTCTATTGCCAGTCCTGAATTGACCTTGAGCTGAGTGGTTTTGGCTTTCTCGCTATTTCAGAGGGCAGTTAAGTGAACCAGATTGAGAGTCTGGAGTGACATGTAGCCCAGATCGGATGGGAATGATAGAATTCCTTCCCTAAAGGACCAGATTTTTTT
This sequence comes from Rhincodon typus, assembly GCF_021869965.1. NCBI lineage: Eukaryota > Metazoa > Chordata > Chondrichthyes > Orectolobiformes > Rhincodontidae > Rhincodon > Rhincodon typus. The sequence continues at coordinate 3,260,138 of NC_063346.1, forward strand.
AGAGCAGTTGGCGATAGTTTAATGGTTACCTATACTGAGAGTAATTCCAAATAGATTAATTAAATTTAAAGTCTGTCGCTCCAGGGTGGGTTTTGAACCCCAGATCATTAGCTGGTCGTTCTGGATTACCAAAGCAGTGATATTACCATTATGCCACCAACTCCCTCTAAAAGGATTTCATTGTTCTTTCAAATCAGTTATAGGGGAGGGCCTGGTCCACAGTATTACATAGTCAAAGCCAACTGGCCTGTGCCTGGTGACTCATGTTGTCATCTGTCTCCATGGAGGACAGGGTATGGGCTTGCATATAGATTTCTGAGCACAGAGCAATAACCTTGTCCAGTCCTGCACTTATGTGAACACCAATTATCCCAGTTGTCTCATGAAACTTTTGATGGCATTTTAGATTAAAAATGTACTACTTTGTCCACTTAATACAGTTTCAGAATAAGGGTTTTATTGCCTGTATCCAACTTTCACACTTATGTATTAATAGATCGTAGAATCCCTACAGTGTGGAAACAGGCCCTTCAGCCCAACAAATCCATACTGACCCAAGCCCTATAACCCACCTAAGCTCCGCATCCCTGAACACTCCAGGACAATTTAACATGGCCAATCCATCTAGCCTGCACATCTTTGGACTGTGGGAGGAAACCCACGCAGACACGGGGAGAATGTGCAAACTCCACACAGACAGTCACCCGGCGGTGGAATCGAACCCGGGTCCCTGGCGCTGTGAGGTAACAGTGCTAACCACTGGCCCACCGTGCCACCTGCAATCTGCTTTTTTAAAAACAACAGATCTTTGATTTTGTTCAGGCCTGTTCATATAGTTTGCCTGTTTTCACCAAATACACAAATGGAAAAGGAAATAACCCCTTTATCAGCCATCAGGTTTACCCCATAACATGATGGCTGGAACAGGCACTTCCTCTGTCCCCATCTCCTCAAAGCCATGTAATCTCATGAGAGAGGCAACATATCAGGAAAAAGGTGAAGCCTGTAAATATTCAGGATCATCTCCGTCCAACATCCTCTGTCAGGTAACTCGAGCCACTTTGAGAGATTGCACAGATGAACAAGATCAGGGGAGATTGCTGAACTCGTAGATGCCCTGTTGAAAATGTGAGAATTAGATGGAGGCTGTCGTCTAACCATAGGCAGCATCTGTGCCAAGTATTGCCAAACATACCTATCTGCCCTACATGTATGCCAGGGTTGAGACTCCAGGCTATCAATCTGTGTTGGTTAAACTGTGGACTCGAGTGGGCATGGGTGAACAGAGTGAGGTGAGTGGGCAGCACGTCACCCCCTTCTGCCCTTTTCCCCCTCCACCCCACAGTGGAGCCCTTGGCTGGGTGATGTCTATCCTTTGTTTTATCTCACTCCTTCATTCATTCTAACTGTGATGAAATACAGGGGAATCCTGCAGAATTGTATCTTTCTCTTTTTATGCTTCTCCTCTCTTTTCAATTCTTGGCCCAGTATGAAATTTCATTGTTAGATGTTGCTGTACCTGCCACATGCTGCCCAATGCAGGAGCCCAGAGGTAGCTCATCCTCTCCTCAGCTTCACTGAGTCAGTGTCAAGGAAGAGGAGTTTGGAACTACAACTGTAACCTTTATTTTGAGTTTCATCATTTAATCTAATTAAAAAATCCCTTTCCTTAATGATTGACATTCAATATTTTCCAAACACTGGACTTCAGTAATTCAAGGATGTGCTTTATCAAAACCACCTTCTTAAGGACAATTACCATTGCCCCTATTCCTGTGGATAAAATAAGATGGCAACAAAGATATATCCTAATGAGAAAGAAGATGAACCAACCATGGTTAACCAAGTAAGTTAACAATAGGATCAATTGGAAGAGAAAATAGTCATAAATCAGAGGATTGGAAAAGTTTTAAAAACCAACAAAAGGTGATCAAAAATATGTTAAGAAATGGAAAAAGTGCATGTTGAGAATACAGTAGCAAGTAGTATCAAGATTGGCACAAGACCATCTTTAAATGTATGAAAAGGACAGGAGAGATGATAGTGAACTTAAACCCCTTAGAAACTGTTTGGGAAAATAATAAAGGGGAACCAGGAAATGGCAGAAGAGTTGAATAAGTGCTTTGCATCAATCTTCACTGTAGAAAGCGCTAATAGCATTCTAAATTACTAAATGTTCAGTCATCAAAAAGAGGAGAGGAAATAATTACAATAACGTTAAAGAAAATATGCTGGGAAACTAATAGGGCTAAAAACCCCCAAGTCCCTTGGACCTGATGGGACACATCATAGGATATTAAAGATAGTAGTTACAGAGCTAGTGGATGCTCAAGTAGCAATCTTCCAGAAAACCTTAGGTTCTTGAAAAGTGCCAAAGGGCTGGAAAACTGCCAATGGAACACCTTTATTTAAAAAGGGAGGGAGACCAAAAGAAAGGTAACATCTGTCATTAGGCACATGTTACAATTTATTATAAAGGATTTAATAGCAGAGCATTTAAATGCATAATATGATCAAACACAGTCAGCATGGCTTTGTGAAGGGGAAATCATACCTAAACAATTTACTAGAATTCTTTGAGGAGGTAACAAGCAGGATAGATAAAGATTTTCAGAAGGCTGTTGATATGGTATTATATATTAAGCTACTTAATAGGATGAATATATTAGCATGGATTGGAGATTGGATAACTGATAGAGGACAGAGAGTTGGGATAAAGTGGGGGGCAGTTTCAGAATGCCAATTTGTAACTGTTGGGATCAGTACTGGAACCACAATCATTTACAATGTGTGTTAATACTATATGACAGAAGTGAAAGTATTATCTCCAAGCAGATGACACAAAAATAGATGGGAAGGCAAGTGGTGAGGATGACACAGAGTTTGCAGAGCGATATAGACAGGTTAAGTGAATGGGCAAAAACTTGTCAGATGAAATACAAAGTGGAAAATTTGATGTTGTGAACTTTGGCAGGAAGAATAGAAGAGCTGGATAATATTTAAATAGGGAAAGACTGCAGAAAGCTACAGTACAGGTGAATTTGGGAGTCCTTGTGTATAAATCCCAAAAAGCTGGCATCCAAGTTG
>NC_063346.1:3263624-3279673 GCF_021869965.1 Rhincodon typus
GTTGGCCTTTAATTTCAAAGAGAAAGGAGTAATAAGCAATGAGCAAAGGCCTCCTGAGGTTTTCAGTAGCAGCTGATCTGAACCAGTCAGAGGATAACCAGATGATGTTATAGAGGTGGAACTGAGCAGTGATAGTCATCGATGAATGAGGTTGGAACTTTGTCCACGGATCAATCACATTGCAAACAAACTGACAATCTCAGACTGTTGTCAAGGGAAGTGTGGAGTTGGTATCGTTATGTCTATGATGAGAGGAATGTGCTATTACTCAAGCCTTTCTACGCCACAAGTCACACCATGGGTAGAAACATTTTGATTCAATCTTCAGAATAGCCCATTCTCTCCCTTTTCTAGAAGGAAAGAGACTTTCGCCAGGTTTCATTAACAAACTCACATCATCCATTTATTATAAAACAAAACACATTCTTAAAAACATGGCCAAATATTTAAACTATAATGAAAAATAAGAACTGTACCATGGTTTAATAATGACAAAGGGAAGGTCATGGATGAAGCAGTTGAAGATGTTTGGGCCTACGACTCTCCCCTGAGGAACTCCTGCAGAGATGTCCTGGAGCTGAGATGACTGACCTGCACTAACCTCAACCATCTTCCTATGTGCCAGGAATGGCTCCAACCACCAGAGAACTTTCCTCCAATTCTCACTGCTTCCAGTTTTATTCAGGCTTCTTGATGCCACAGTTGGTCAAATGCAGCCTTTACACCCTTAAGTGCTGAAGGAGTGCCGTACTGTCGGAGGGTCTATCTTCAGCTGAGACATTAAACAGAGGCCTCATGCCCCTCCACCTAAAGATGTAAAAGATCCCATGACAGTTTTGAATTATAGCCAGGAGCTCTCCCCACTGTCTCCTAGCAATATTTAACTCTCAATTAATGGCATTTAAATGTAACTTAAAGTGGAGTTGCAGGTAGACAAGGTGGGGAAAGGGGGTGTTTGCTATGTTTACCTTCATTGGTCAGTGTATCGAGTATAGGAGTTGGGAGGTCAAGTTGCGGATGTACAGGACATTGGTTAGGCCACTTTAGGAATACTGCATTCAGTTCTGGTCTCCCTGCTACAGGAAGGATGGTGTGAAACTTGAAAGGGTTCAGAAAAGATTTAAGGATATTGCTAGGGTTGGTGGGCTTGAGCTATAGGGATAGGCTGATTAGGCTGGGGCTATTTTCTCTGGAGTGTTGCAGGCTGAAGGGTGACCTTATAGAGGTTTATAAAATCATGAGGAGCATGGATAGGGCGAATAGCTGGGGTCTTTTCCCTGGCGTAGGAGGGCATAAGTTTAAGGGGGCAACTTTTTCACACAGAGGATGGTGTGTGTATGGAACAATCTACCAGAGGAAGTGGAGGAGGCTGGTACAATTACAACATTTAAAAGGTATCTGGATGGGTACATGAATAGGAAATGCTGGCAAATGGGACTAGATCAGTTTAGGATATCTGGTTGGCACAAACAAGTTGGACCAAAGGGTCTGTTTCTGTGCTTCATAACTCTGACTGTATGAATACAGGTCATCACGCTGTTTGTGGGAACTAGCATATGTGGATCAGTTGCATTGTTACTGAGGCTACACTTGTTTCATTGGCTGTAAATGTTTTGAAATCTCTGCAATTGTGCAAGGTGTTATGGAAATACAAGTCTCTCTCATGGTGGGGACTGTGTATCCACCTGTTGTCCGTATGTGGAATTGTAGCCAAGGCCCATTACAACTTCATTCCAACAGCAGGACGTCAGGTTTTTCAGATTAGACTCTCTGGTTTTATTTTGAACAAGATCACTAGTGATCAACGCCTATCGAAGTAGTGCTGGTCTGGATCTGCCTGCACAAAAACATGTTCCTCCACTGGTGTGTGGTTAGTGGGAGTCCAGCAGCTCCTCTGACACGTGTAGATCAGCACTGTCCCAAACTCCACAGTCCACTCTGCAAAAAGAATCATTTTTGTAATTTCATTAAAAAAAAAATCAATCATTCCTTACTAGCTGAAAGTCAAAAGGAATAGAATATGGGTTAGCAGGAGGCCATTCAGCCTGTCTTGGGAAGGGCATGGATCTGATTGGAGCAGTGAGAGGGTCAAGCAGGAAAGGGAAGATGTAACTGTAAAGATGCATGGGAGGTCAGAAAATTATTCCCCTGTGCTGTTTTATCCAAAGATTAATAGGGAGGAAAACAACAGAGCATGAGAGAGAACTAATTCTAAAAATGTAATAGATAGCAAGGGTTTCTGAAAAAAAAAGTAAACAAAAAAAGTGAACATTGATCTGATAGAAAGGAGTCTGGACAATTAATAAGGTGAAAATAAGGAATTGGCAGATTAATTTTATTTTCCATCAGTCTTCACTGAGGATACAAGCAACAGCCCAAAAGCCGTGATAAATCAGGAAATTGGGGTGGGGGGTTGGAACTCATGAAAATTACAATCACCAGGGACAGGGGGTCAATAGCTCAGTTGGCTAGATGCTGGTTTGTCAAAGCAGAGTGATGTGAACAAAGTGGGTTCCGATCCTGCACTAGCTGACGTTACCATGAAGGACTCTCCTCCTCAACCTCTCCCCTTGTCCGAGGAGTGGTGCCCCTCAAGTTAAACCACCACCATCCATCTCTGTCTAATGAGAGAGCAGCCCTTTGGTCTGGTAAGACTATGACAACGTGGGTATTTACTGAGTAAATTGCTGGAAGCAGGGATTGAGTACCCTGACTAACTTTACACTTGGATCTTAAGTAGTAGCTGGAGAGACAGTTGCTACATTGGAGAAAATGGAAGTCATAATTCACTGGATTTGGAGCAGTTTCCATTAGAATGAAAGACCACTAATGTAATGCCTTTATCCAAAAATGGGAGGGAGGTAGAAAGCAGGAATCTACAGGCCAGTTAGCTAAAAAATCTGTCAGAGAAATGGTAGAAGCTGTTCCTTAAAAACAGGAGTCTGGCTGAAGGACAGAGTCACTCAGTGGCTATTGATGGAAGTACAACTTAGATTACAATATCACCAACATTACACAGTTAGGTACACAGCACCTTCAACATAGCAACATATCAGGAGCACAGAAGTGTAAGTCAGACTTTTAAAAATTTACGGTGAGTTTTAAGGAGGAATTTCCAGAGTTGAAGGTACAGCTGCACAATGGAGGGGCTGAACTGAAATCAGGAGGGAGGTCTGAGCTGCAGAGACCTCCAAAGGCTGAGGGTTTGTTGGACAAATACAGAGGGGGTGGAGGGATTTAAAAAGAGGAGCATTTTCATTTTGGTAAATTGACAGACAGGTAACTAGTAGTGTTAGTGTTAAACAGGACTTGGTATTAGGAGCTGCTGGGGTTTGGGTGACCTGTGAGTTAGGGCATGTGGAATACTGGGGTGTCAGCCAGAATACATTCAGAACTTGGTCATGGCAGGGGTCAGCCATTTAAATTGGAGATAAGGAGGAAATTTCTTCCCTCAGAGGGGAGTGATTCTGAAGAATTGTTTATCACAGAGGGTGTGTCATTAAGCATATTCAATACAACAGGACAAGTTTGTAATCAATAAAGCAATCAAGGGTAATGGGGAAAAAAACAGGAAAGTGGAGTTGAGGATTAACAGATCAGCCATGATATCATTAAATGGTAGAGCAGATTCTACGGGCTGAATGGCCTATTTCTGCTCCCAAATCTTAACATTATCTGTAACTGAATATCAGTACAACATCTCAGTATCACATGCCTCTACACAACCAAATCCCCCCGTGCAACCTCTCTGAAACCAATTTAATTTTCTGAAATATCAGAAAGGTAAAGGGAGGAAGCTGCAAAATTTCAAGTTACTTCATCTGTTTCATTGAAGGAAAAATCATCTCAGTCACAATCAGAAATGCCTCCTCTTAACCTGTGACACGGAGTGAAGGACTTCCATTTCTCTAATGCCAGGCACAAACTCAGTACGGTCCAAACTACTTGATAGTCAAGGTTTGGAAATGTTGCTGATGTAGGAAACATAGCAGCCAAATTGTGTACGGCTGCTTTTAGTGATGCTGGTTGAGGGATAAATATTGTCCAGGACCTGGGGGAGAACACATTCCTTCAAAATCCTGCCTTTTAGGATCAAGAGGATCTTTTACATCGACCCCAGGGGCCAGTCAGCTCTTTGGTTTAATACCTCATCCGAAACACAAAGGCAGAAAACCATCTTGGGATCCTGAAGATGTTTTGTGTCCCGTGTCTCTGACTGGAGAGTATACACCAGATCAGAGTGGACAGAATAGCAATTGCAGGGAGCTATCACGGGGAGAGGACAGAGTGGCCTTTTCCTGTCATTCTCTATTCACTTTCAAAAGCTTGACCTTGTACAAGTGTGACACTCCTGAAACTCTTTGCCAGTCTGAGCTGAGGAACGGGCACGGAAATGGAGTTAAGGGGAGTTTGTGTAGAGTGTGTACATTCTCCCCGTGTCTGCGTAGGTTTCCTCTGGGTGCTCCGGTTTCCTCCCACAGTCCAAAGATGTGAAGGTTAGGGTGGATTGGCCGTGTTAAATTGTCCGTAGTGTTCAGGAATGTGTAGATTAGGTGGATATGGGTCTGGGTGGGATGCTCTGAGGGTCGGTGTGGACTTATTGGGCCAAAGGGCCTGTTTCCACACTGTAGGGATTCTATGATCTATGATTCTATTCTATGATCAGGTTAGCCATTACATTATAGGATAACACAGCAGGTTCCAGGGCCTACTCCTGCTCGTGCATCTTGTGACCCAATAATCTCATCACTGTTTCTGATGCTACAACAATGACCACACTTCAAATCGTTATAAGGACAGTATGGAGAGGTGAAAAGGGTTATCTAGATACAAATCTTTCTTTAGCCTCGTCAGGTACATTATAAACAGAATGAGACAATCAGGGCTCAGACTCGGTAACCATTATGTTCAGGCACCAATTTCCCAGCTACTGGCACCTACCTTGGCTGCTGGAACTTTTCAGCATGTTAACCAGAGCGGGCATCAGCTGGAACTCAAACACCCTGGGACTGGCACAGAGCTCACACGCAGTAGCAGCTGACTCAAGCCCCACGGGGGGTGAGGACAGCAGTAGTGGGCTACCATTCCAGCAATACCTGAGGCACAATGTCAACACAAAAATCAAACAAACAAAAAAAAGTGTCACATCACCGTGTACTGACTGACCAATACAATGCTATGGCAGTAATTCAGACCTACAGCAGCTGGCATTTATATAGCACCTACCATAATTGAACCTTCCCGAGTTGCCTCAGAGCAGCGTAGATCCAAATGATTTTGACCCCCGAGGCATTGAGAAAGAATTAGCAAAAATGGACTAGGTTCCCTCCGAGAGGTAGGTTTGAAGGAATTCCTTAAAAGGAAGGGAGTGAGGTGGACTTTATGGAGGGAATTCCTGAACACAAGGGGAGGCAAGGGCCTAGTGGTGTTCATCAGTGGACTGTTAATCTAGAGACTTGGGTAATGTTCTGGAGACATTGTTCGAATCCCACTGTGGCAGCTGCTGGAATTGGAATTCAGAAATATCTGGAATTAAAGGTCTTGTGCTGACCATGAATTCATTGCTGGTTGTTGGGGAAAAACCCATCTGGTTCACTAATGCCCTTTAGGGAACAAAACCCACAGACCCACAGCAATGTGGTCGACTGTGGGTAATTAGGGATGGGCAATAAATGCTGCCTAGTCAGCAACACCCTCATCCCGTGAGCAAATAAGGGAAAAAACAAACAAGGTCCAGGCAGTTGAAGGCACAGCCACCAACAAAAACTGGGAATGCTGAAGGAGTGCAAAGATCTCAGAGGGTTGGAAGAGGTCTGTGGAGTAGGGACGGGTGAGGCACTGGAAAATTTGAAAACAAGGAGGAGAGTTTTAACATGGAGGCATTGCAGGATCAGAAGCCCATGAGTCAGTGAGCACCAGGGGATGGTGGGAGAGGACATCCCACCATGGTAGATAGTTTGAATTCAACTTTTAAAAATCTGGAATTAAAAGCCTAAATGATGACCATGAATCCATTGCCAATTGCCAGGAAAAACCCATCTGCTTCACTAATGTCCTTTTGGGAAGGAAACGGCCATCCTTACCTGGTCTGGCCTACAGCAATGTGGTTGACTCTGAACTGCCCTCTGGGCAATTAGGGATGGGCAATAAATGCTGCCTGGTCAGTGACACCCTCATTCCATGAGTGAATAAAACAAGAAGTTCCAGAGTGCCAGTTATAATGAAATCTACTTTTCCTTTATACCCATTTGCTGGTTTATCCAGTACAATCTGTGACTACTCTAACATTCCAGAACAGCAGCTTTTGCTATGGAGTTGCTCTCCTGGTTTTGCCTAGCAGTAAGGGCAAGGCTTGTTCCATGGTTTTCAACCAATCTCTGCATGGTTACTCGAATAAGTTTTGTTTGTAGTAAACTAGTTATTGTTTATTAACTAAAAGAAACCTGGCTGACGTATTTCAGATACTAAACTAAATGCAGCCAGATACGATGGGAATATCACCTCCCTCAGCAAATTCTAACCTTGTGACAATAAGTGAAGGAGTGGATCTCAAATGGTCAGTTCACTCTGCCAACCTCCACTTCAAAAACTATTTCATTGGCTGCAAAGTGCTTTGGAATGTCCTGTGATTGGTAAAGGCACTACATAAATGCAAGTGCTTTCTTTCTAAACTTGGATTGTGTCAGATTGTTAGAACATAACTACACTGGTGAGGAACACTGTCTCAGCCCTGGGCAATAAGGGAATGCATCACAAACTTCTTTGGTTCTGGTGAATTATTGTCAATTTATGTATTAGGGAGTTTTGAGAGCTTGTGTCAGGAACCTCACTCCATGTTGTAATGTGTTTGTGTTGGTTATATAGATGGCTTGTCATATTTATATTGGCAGGCTTGTATGTAAACAGGTCACATTGTAGTGACACCCTCCCACCACCGGTAATGCTCTAGACCTTCAACTTCACACTTCCCAACTCCTCAGTTTACTTGAAAGACATTCCCATGTCCCAAATATGGAGTTCAATCCAGGCAAATGCGAGGTGATGCATTTTGGAAGATCCAATTCAAGAGCGAACTATATGGTAAATGGAAAAGCCCTGGGGAAAATTGATGCACAGAGAGATCTGGGTGTTCAGGTCCACTGTACCCTGGAGGTGGCAATGCAGGTCGATAAAGTGGTCAAGAAGGCATACGACATGCTTTCATTGATCGGACGGGGTATTGAGTACAAGAGTTGGCAGGTCATGTTACAGTTGTATAGGACTTTGGTTCGACCACATTTGGAATACTGCGTACAGTTCTGGTCACCACATTACCAAAACAATGTGGATGCTTTGGAGAGGGTGCAGAGGAGGTTCACCAGATTCATCTGAGGGCACTAGCTATGAAGAGAGGTTGAGTAGATTAGGTTTATTTACATTAGAAAGATAGGTTGAGAGGAGGACCTGATTGAGGTCTACAAAATCACGAGAGGTATAGACAGAGTGGATAGCAAGAAGCTTTATCCCCCAGAGTGGGGGACTCAATTACTAGGGGTCACGATTTCAAGGTGAGAGGGGAAAAGTTTAAGGGAGATATGCGTGGAAAGTTCTTTACACAGAGGGTGGTGGGTGCCTGGAACGCGTTGCCAGCGGAGGTGGTAGAGGCGGGCATGATAGCGTCATTTAAGATGTATCTAGACAGATACATGAATGGGCAGGGAGCAGAGGGATACAGATCCTTGGAAAATAGGCGACAGGTTTAGATAGAGGATCTGGATCGGCACAGGCTTGGAGAGCTGAAGGGCCTGTTCCTGTGCTGTAATTTTCTTTGTTCTTTGTATTCCCACATGCTGAACAATTCTATCCCTCTGCAGCCCAAATTTCCATCACTTTTTACAATTTAACCACAAATCAAACTAAATTACCATTGAAAGTTAAAGGGTGGGGTATTTGATTGTGTCAGTGTTTATGGTTAATAGATCTCCCGCCCTCTTACCCCACCAGGAAAGCCCAGGACTCTGGGGGATTGACTCACCTTAAAATCTGTTGAGGGCAGCTGGAAATGCGTTTCATGAATTTGGCAAATGTTGTGTCTCCGTGTCGAACTTTACATTTCTCGTATGTTTCTGGAGGCCCTTCACAGCTGAGGGGAGAAGCAACAATATTACACAAGTCTTACACACTGGCCTCAGGACCACAGTTCTCACAATCCCCAGGGGGCCGGTCAGTTGCCCTCTCCAGCTGGGCTTGGCTCATGGGTGAGCATTCTCCACTACCATTTGAGGAACATCAACAAGATCCCAAAGCTGTCCAAACGTAGCAACAAGAGGCCGCCATTCAGGCCCCCCTCTCCAGCCTGTCACACAGTTACAGCAGGAGGCCATTCAGGCCCCCCTCTCCAGCCTGATGCACAGGAAGAGGCTGTTCAGCCCCTCAAACCTGCTGGCCATTCAATCAAACCATTGCTAAAGTGCCCCAGGTGCAAATCTCAGCTGAAGCCTGGGTTGATTAAGGATACAGCTCTGAGCAATCCTCTAGCATCAGCAGATTGCTGGTTCACCCTCCTGTGAGGGGAAATGCTCCCTGACCGGCCCAGTTCCAGGTTTCGGCTAATTTGAGATGTCTCCCATCAGAGACAAGAGGGTCTTATTTCGCGAGTCAAACCTGTGGGTGTTCATTTTAAGTATCTCACTTGAATTGACCCTCAATGCCCTCAGCTCCTGACTGTTATAGATCCTGCCTGTGAGAGCTGGCCCATAGTTTAACCCCTTCCGGCCACACAATACTGCTCTCCCTCCAAAGGCAGTTTCTCCTTCCTGTGATATGTGGCCAGAACTGAACCCAGCTCCACCCGATGGAGCCTCAAAGCTTCGTGGTCGCTGCAGTATCATTCTATCACATGGGCCATTATTTCCTGGACTCCACACTCAGTCCCTGGCGAGGGGTTATGTTCCGAGACAGGAACCATACACACAGTAAGCAGTAGACACGGGTGGGGAATGGGAGCTTTTGAACTGAGCAGCCCAGCCCAGAGTGGGGGAGGCGGGGGGAGGGGGGGTGCACCTGCGGCCTTGCTGCTGTGGAGAGGATATTGTATTAAAAAGCAGGTCATTCAGTCCATCTACAGTGTGCTGGTGTCCCTGCTCTTCACAAACCTCTTCCCACTCGCTCACCCCATTACTCGATTCTTTTATTACTTTCTAGATTCTGCATGTAGCATTCCAGGCTTCATTAACAGGGGCACACAGAGTACAACAACAAGGGGGAAGATGCTGAACCTATACAGGACACTGGTTAGGGCTCAGCTGGAGTATTGGGTCCAGTTCTGGGGAGCACACTTTGAGATGAATGTGAATGTTTTGGAGAGAGTACAGAAACAGTTTACAAGAATGGTTCTGGGGATGAGGACAGATTAGAGAGAATAGTCCCAACTTCTTCACTGAGGTTTTCAAAACTGTGATTGAGCTGGACACAGGGAGAAACTGGTTCTCTCTTCTTTCATAGGCGAGCACCAGAGGTGTGATTTTAAGAGAGATAGTAAGAACTGCTGATGTTGGAGTCAGAGGTAAGTGTGGAGCTGCAGGAACACAGCAGGCCAGGCAGCAGAGGAGCAGGAAAGCTGACGTTTCTGAAGAAGGGTCCCGACCTGAAACATCAGCTTTCCTGCTCCTCTGATGCTGCCTGGCCTGCTGTGTTCCTCCAGCTCTATACTGTTACCGTGTGATTTTAAAATGTTTTGTGAAAGAAACAAGGGTTACAGTCACTCAGTGAGTAATTAGGGTCTGGAATGCACTGGCTGGATGTGTGGGTGGAGGCAGGTTCAGTTTCAGGATGGGCACTCGGCAATGAGTTAAATAGAAACAATCAGCAGGGTTATGGGGAAAGATAGCAGTTTGGTCAAAAATGCTCAGACAGTACACACACAATGGGCCAAATGGCCTCTTCCTGCTCTGTAACCATGCCGTGGTGAGTGTTTCTCTCCATTTCCTGTGTCCCTCTGCTACTCCCAGCGGGGAGGGAGGTTGGGATGTTCCCCACTTTCTCCAGGTAAAAGGACATTCTCCTGAGTTTGCGACTGGCCCAAGGTTCTAGCCCTCCAGCTCCAAGTGGAATTATTTTCCCCGGCTAACCCTGTTCAAATGCAACAGGCTCCAGTCAGTGCTGCCTTATTCTACTGCTTTGATTCTAAATGAGAAACTCTCTCTCACCTTGAGACAGGCAGCTGCTCCACACAGACACCTTCCCTCCTCTGGTATTCCACTAACAGCTCCTGCTCATGGCTGAAGCGGCTTTGTGAATGGGAATCTTCCTCCTCCATCACACTGATGTAGAATGGCTGGAATTCTGGCCCTGGGCTTTGAGAGACCAATCCCTGGCCCTCAGGTTCCTCCAGCAGACAGAGGGCTTCCAAGCGGGTAGTCTGCTCCCTGACCCCTTGCTCAGAGACAGGGTCTGGAGTCTGCACTAAGTCCTTGGTGTTGGACCCCCAGGGATCGTCCATCCCCCAGTCATCAGCCTCAAGACACCAGTCCTTCACTGTCACAGGAACAGGAGCAGTCTTCAAACAAACAGATTGTTAAGAAGGTTCTCATTACATCATCCATCACACAATCCAAAAATATCCTGCATCAGAACGCAACAGTCCCTTTATCCAGCCTCCTATGGGCACAATGGCATTAGATTGCCAATTATTTAACATTTTCACTGGACCTAGGTACAAGTGACAACACAACGTTCCAGCGCCATCTTACATTACAGAATAAATTAACTTGTAGAAAAGGTAAAATACTGAATAACTTAATACTAAATTGATGTTACTAAAACTGCGGCAGCTTCAATAAGTTCATCTTTCCCTCTCTGTAGCCTTCACCCTCTCTGCTCCTCCAGTCACCACCATCCAATATTGTCCAGAGCCCAAGGACAATCTGCTCCTTTTCCTGCTGCCACTAGCCCCGGCGCTTCCATATCCTGCCATCTCTGGGCCCGTCTTCTGATGCTACCACCCACGATGGAGCAGGGATGAAGATGTGTGGGCGCTCCCCCAGCGCTGGCCCTCTGACCCCCGCGGGCGCTGCCCCAGCGCTGCACACCTAGAGTCAGTTCTTGATTTGCAGGACAGGTTTCTGAGTCGGGGTGAGATTGCTCCTCACTGAGCCGGAGAGACGCAGTGAGACAGGATTTAACAAACAAACACTCACCTTCGTGGTCACTTCCTGATTGTGTGGTGTCTCTAGACATTGGGAGCGCAGCACCTTCCAGCTGTAGGACAAAACAGTGAGACCATTAAACATAGTCTGCAATGTTCACGCCCTTCACTCGGTCTGTCATTAAACCCCTTCTCACCCAAACCTGTTTACCCGGAGACTGGAAACTGATCAGCTGATGAATGGGATTCAGAGGCAGATTCAGGAGACTGAGTTACAAACTGTGTAAGACTGTTGTGATACAAAATTGTGCAATGGGAGAAAAACCTATCTAACCCAGCAAGGTGTGAGGGTCTGGAGTGCACTGCCTAGAATATGGGGCGGGCAGGTTCAACTGAGGCATGAGAGGGGATATTGGACGGTTATTTAAGGTTTTAGGTTATTTGGATAGAAATGGTGAGCAGAGCTATGGAGCAAGGGCAGGAGACTGGCATGGGGTAATGATGCTTGTTTGAAGAGCTGGTACAAGCATGATGGACCAAATGGTCTCCTTCTGCACCATAACAATTCAGTAAATTCTGAAAATTACTGACAGTGAAAAAGCCAGGTAGGGAACAGAGTAAAACAATCAGAAATTGAAGAAACTCCACAGAATCAATGGCCAAAGACAGACAGAGTGGGACGTTGCTCTACAATTGGCATGGTCTGATCATTAACCACCATCCAGCAGGAAGCTCTACTCCTGTTAGAGTCACCCTCTAAATCCATCTCATCCTTTCCCCCTGAAATCCAATGGACTAAAAAAGCATCTGTTTGGCATTTTGTTGATTGCCTTCTCAATGGCATCTACAGCTCAGACTTAAATCAACGCTCTATAACTTCAAAGAGTTAAAATCAGGTAAGTCAGAAACAATTTCTCTTTAACAGATTGATGAGGAGTCTCTTGGATTAACTGACACTTTTCCAAACAACAGTTTGTTTTACCCCAGACAGTGGTTCTCAATGACATCCCCACAGTGGCTGGATTGCCTGCTGGTATTTTCCTGGTTTATTCCTCCGACCTTTAATGAGCAGTGATAACAAAGATCTATTCACCCATTAACACAGGGGCTACAAGAGCAGATCAAAAGCTAGGAATACTGCAGCATGTAGCTCACCTCCTGACTCCCCAAAGCCTGCCCACCCCTACAAGGCACAAGCCAGGAGTGTGATGGAATACTCCTCACTTGCCTGGATGAGTGCAGCCCCAACAACACTCAAGAAGCTTGACACCATCCAGGACAAAGCAGCTCCCGCTTGATTGGCACCACATCCACAAGCCTCCACTCCCTCCACCACCGACACTCAGTAGCAGCAGTGTGTCCTATCTACAAGGTGCACTGCAGAAATTCACCAAAGATCCTCAGACAGCACCTTCCAAACCCACGACCACTTCCATCTAGAAGGACAAGTGCAGCAGATACATGGGAACACCACCCCCTGCAAGTTCCCCTCCAAGCCACTCACCATCCTGACTTGGAAATATATCGCTGTTCCTTCACTGTCGCTGGGTCAAAATCCTGGAATTCCCTTCCCTAAGGGCATTGTGGGTCAACCTGCAGCGGTTCAGGAAGGCAGCTCACCACCACCTTCTCAAGGGGCAACTAGGGACAGGCAATAAATGCTGGGCCCAGCCAGCAACGCCCATATCCCGCGAGTGAATTTTTTACAACGATCTATCTGTATCTTTCTGTTTCAAGCTCTGGAACAGGTTCCCCTCATTGGCTGAACTCCAGCCAATCAGATTCCCAGGGATTGGGGGGGTGGGAGGTGGGCAGGGGAATGGTTCCTGGTAAGTTGAAGGGAAAAAGGAATGAGAGCACGGACAGTCTGGGATGAAGTAGGGTGGGAGGTGAGTTACATCAAGCATAAACACCAGCACTGAGTAGTTGGACCGAATGGCCTGTAAAACTTAATAAATTTGCTTAACATCATGTGGATGCAATGTTCCCCAATTCAATTTCTCAAGTCCCCAAGGAGGAGAACCTACCTGTCCGATCGCCCCCAGCACTCCGGCCGGAAACAAGCCAAGACGTTGATGGTGCGATGGTAGGCCGAGCCTTCCAGGGGGCAGTACACCTGAACAATGTGAATAAGGGGATCACTGCAATGTGGACAGTGAGGATACTGCATGGTAATGCCAGGGACACAGTCCTGAGAGAGAGAGAGAGAGAGAGATTACATCGCTGTAAGAATTTACAACACCTGACCGGAGGAGGCCATTCAGCCCTTCGATTCAGTTCCATCAGCCTGGCCCACGGTAAAATGGACACTTACCTGCCAGAAACTATAATTATCGATCTAGTGGATCTCATCAAAAAGGAGTGGAGCGGGGGCAGCAAGGATATGGAGTATGACAGAATAGAGAGCAGTGAACGCTTCCTTTTCAGATCAGAGCAAGGTAGACACATTAAACTGCTGGATGCAGGAGAGCATGTCCTAGTTTCCAAAGTTACACATAACACAGAACTGGGATCATGATGAATGATGGTCAATGATTTCAAAAGGAAATGGATGGTTCCTGAAAGGGAAGGAATTTGTAGGACCACATAGATTGAGTGCAGGAGTGGGACCAAATGGGTCGAGGGATCTAGAATAGACCTGATGGACCAAACAGCTTCTTTCCATTCCATAAAGCACTCTGACTATATTTAATTCCTTCAACCCAAAACCCTCCAAGTCTCCGGCCGTCCCCTTATTCCAGACTTTTGTCTATGCCGGTTCCATCATTCCACCGTTGGCAGGCGTGCCTTCAGCTGCCTAGCCACGCAGTTTCAGAATTCCATTCAAAAAAATTGCATCTCTCCCCTACTTGAAGGTATTCCCTAGAGTAATTTCACAGATTAGGGCAGCTGGCCAAAAGCCTGGTCAATCTTTATATGGCTCAGTGTCAAATAAATATTATCTGATAACACACCTGTGAAATGTTTTGGAATATTTTATGATGTTAAAGGTGCTATATGAATGCAGGTTGTTGTTTCTGATACACTGGAATGGCAGTGAAGCATCAATCACATGACCAAAGATATTAATGAATACGAGTGTATTACTTATCTACATATTAAGAAATAATTTGCATTTCGATAACACCTATCACTTCCTCAGGATGGCCCAAAGCATTTTACATTCAACAAGGCTTCTTTTTTAAAAAGTGTAGACATTAATGTTCTGTAGTCAACCAATTTGTGCACAGCAAGGTCCCACAAACAGGAAATGAGATAAATAGTTGTCTCATCACAAATCACACAGTTGTTTTGTAGGAGATAACAAGGTGTAGAGCTGGATGAACACAGCAGGCCAAGCAGCATCAGCGGAGCAGGAAGGCTGATGTTTCGGGCCTAGACCCTTCTTCAGAAAATCTAACTCCTCTGGAGTCCAGCCTTGATGGTGTCAATAGGTTATTTGACTTGGTGGGGGTCACCCTGGTCAAACTCAGTACCTATCTGTGGCCAATGCCACGACTTCTGTAGTTTCTAGATTCTGTTTATAGTCAGAAACATTGGCTAATTCTCGTCTTTCTATTCCATGGTTGACAGCCAATTTGAATAACTTCATTGCAAACCCATCATCATTCAATTGTGGATCAAACATGAGCCCCATCTTATCTACACGGTCCCATATGGGTCAAATATTCACTGGATAAATTCCTTGACCAATTTGCGGAGGGACTGGGGAATTCAGAGGTGTTAATAATCATATTTAAACTGGTAACAAAATAGAGAGTGGGAGATATTGTTAATCATCCTGCAAATGTTTTTTAATAGACTGGTCTGCAGCATCAAAACATCTTCACACCCAAAATTGCAGTCTGTTTGAAGACAGTAATATACTGCATAATAACTACAACTCTTTAGAGCTGTTCAAGGAACCTTCTGACCTCAATTTAACAAACACATTTAACAAAAAGCAGAAAGGAAGTGTATTGCTCTGATCTCACCAGACAGGAAGTCAATTGCTCGCTTCGTGTTACAGTCACAATTGACCCAATTCAAATAAGGGTTGGCTTGAAGTGTTAAATCTGTTTCTCTCCACACAGATGCTGCTTAATCTGCTGAGTGTTTCTGGTATTTTCCAATTTATATCCCAGTTTTCCCAGTGGAGAAAGGAAGACTGGAGCATGTTAAAATCTAAAAGTTCCAGCTTCCTCTTGAGGAGGTTGCAGGTTTGAGTTAGTAGATGAAGACCAGGTTTCTCTGCTGTCACAGCAGGTGAGCAGATACCAAACAGAAACAATGCAATTCCCCTCGGGAACGAGAAACCGGAAGAGGGAGTAATCACAATTGAGGGGTTCAGGTATCTCCCAACAGCAGAAACAAATTCAGTCCTTGGAGGACACAAATCATTCCCAGGAACATTCAAGTTCATGAAGAAATTTTGTAGGAATTGATGAAGTAAAGGGAGTTTAACAGTGAGATGCTTTTAAAAAGTGGAGAACGCTCTGTAACACCGTCAAGGCTCTATGCAAAGGCAAGGAAAATATGGAGGAGAGAATGCCTACCTTGTGAAATATTCTGACCGGTGCCATTTCTGCTCCACTTAGAGTTTTCAGCAAGAACATGGGCCACGAAGAGGCATTCAGTCGAAAGCCTACACAGATGCCAGTACAGAGGAAAACACACGAGCAGATTAGTGTTCTGTGTACAGCATTCCATTCACACACTCGCACTCAGGATGAATGCAGGAGGCCCTAGTCTGTAAATAATATGATAGTAAGGACAATTCACACCCAACTGTAACCTCTCAACCAAATGGTGCCAGGTTACACTGCAGAAATAGAAGCAGAATCTGAATCTGACTCCTGCCACAGCCAAATCTCTGGGACAAACAGTTTTAGATCTAGACACTGGCACTCTGATATCTATGTTCAGTGTGACTGGATTTGTAAGC
>NC_063346.1:3284673-3303375 GCF_021869965.1 Rhincodon typus
TGCTGCTTGGCCTGCTGTGTTCATCCAGCTCTACACCTTGTTATCTCAGATTCTCCAGCATCTGCAGTTCCTGCTATCTCTGAAACAGTTGTTTTGTAGGAGCTAGCTGCTGTGTTCTGTAAGACCAGGAGGGGAAAGTGACATTTCATGATTCATTTAATTCAGTTATAATCACACATGGTACATTTATTGATTCATCCAATCTGTTATCCTGCTTAACTACAGGGGCCTGTGTTGGACGGGGGTGGTCAAGGACAAAAATCACATGACACCAGGTTATTGTCCGACAGGTTCACTTTTATTTATTCTTCAAATAAACCTGTCGGACAATAACTGGTGTCATGTGATTTTTGACCTTGCTTAACTGTAAGCAATGTCGATTTTAGTAATTTCATACCACATGGTTCTGCTTCAGTTGACAAAAGGAACGTACCATGGGATTTTAAATAGAATTTATTAATTCACAGGATGAGTGTGTTGCTGGCCAGACGTGTATTTATTGTCAATCCCAGGGGGCAGTTAAGAGGGAAGGCGATGGCCTAGTGGCATTAATTGCTAGACCTATTAATCCAGAGACCAGATATGTTCTGGAGACAGAGGTTCGACTCCTGCCACAGCAGATGGTGTTGTGATGACCATAAAACCATTATTGCTTGTCAGGAAAAACCCATCTGGTTCTCCTCACCTGGTCTGGCCTACATGTGACTACAGACCCACAGCAATTGCCCTCTGAAGTGGCCTTGCAAGCCAGTTGTATCAATCTCTACAAAGTCTCAAAGAAACAAAACCGGATGGATCACCTGGCATCGACCCAGGCACCAGAAAAGACAATGGCAGAAACAGCCCTGTCAATCCTGCAAAGTCCTCCTCACTAACATCTGGGGGTTAGTGTCAAAATTGGGAGAGCTGTCTCACAGACTAGTCAAGGAACAACTTGTGATATTCATACTCACAGAATCATACCTTACAGACAATGTCCCAGACACCACCATCACCATCCCTGGATAGATCCTGTCCCACCGGCAGGACAGACCCAGCAAAGGGGGCGGCAGAGTGGGATACAGTCGGGAGGGTGTTTCTCTGGGAATCCTCAACATTGACTCTGGACCCCATGAAGTCTCATGGCTTCAGGTTAAACATGAGCAAGAAAACCTCCTGCTGATTACCACGTACTGTCCTCCCTCAGCTGATAAATCAGTATTCCTCAATGTTGAGCAACAGTTGGAGGAAGTACTGAAGATGGCAAGGGCACAAAATGTACTCTGGGCGGGGGATTTCAATGTCCACCGCCAAGAGTGGCTCGGCAGCGGTACTACCGATCGAGCTGGTCGGGTCCTAGAGGACAGAGCTGCTAGACTGGGTCTGCGGCAGGTGGTGAGGGAACCAACAAGAGGGAAAAACATATTGACCTCATCCTCACCAATCTGCCAGCTGCATTTGGATCTGTCCATGACAGTATCGGTAAGAGTGACCATCACACAGTCCTTGTGGAGACGAAGTCCCAACTTCACATTGAGAATAACCTCCATCGTGTTGTGTAACACTATCACTGTGCTAAATGGGACAGACTTCACACAGATCTAGCAACTCAAGACTGGGCATCCATGAGGTGCTGTGGGTATTAACAGCAGCAGAATTGTACTCCAGCACAATCTGTAACCTCATGGCCCAGCATATCCCCCACTCAACCATTACCATCAAGCCAGGGGATCAACCCTGGTTCAATGAAGAGTGCAGGAGGGCATGCGAGGAGCAACACCAGGCATATCTGAAGATGAGGTATCAATCTGGTGAAGCCACCAAACAGGACTACTTACAAAAGCAGTAAGTAATAGACAGAGCTAAGCGATCCCACAACCAATGGATCAGATCTAAGCTCTGCAGTCCTGCCACATCCAGTGGTGAATGGTGGTGGACAATTAAACAACTCACTGAAAGAGGAGGCTCCACAAATATCCCCATCCTCAACGATCGAAGAACGCAGCACATCAGTGTGAAAGATAAGGCTGAAGCATTCGCAGCAATCTTCAGCCAGAAGTGCCGAGTGGATGATCCATCTCAGCCTCCTGCAGTGGTTCCCCAGCAGCACTGATACTAGTCTTCAGCCAATTCCATTCGCTCCACATGATATCAAGAAACAGTTGGAGACACTGGATAATGCAAAGGCTATGGGCCCTGATAAAAGTCTGGCAATAATACTGAAGACTTGTGCTCCAGAACTTGCTGCTCCCTTAGCCAAGCTGTTCCAGTACAGTTACAACACTGGTATCTACCAGAATGTTGAAAATTGCCCAAGTATGTCCTGTACATAAAAAGCAGGACAAATCCAACCCGGCCAATTCCCGCCTCATCAGTCTCCTCTTGATCATCAGTAAAGTGATGGAAGGTGTCAGTAACAGCGCTATCAAGCAGCACCTGCTCAGCAATAACCTGCCCAGTGACGCCCAGTTTGGGTTCCACCAGGGCCACTCAGCTCCTGACCTCATTACAGCCTTGGTTCAAACATGGACAAAAGAGCTAAATTCCAGAGGGGAGGTGAGAGTGACAGCCCTTGATATCAAGGCTGCATTCGACCAAGTGTGGCATCAAGGAGCCCTAGCAAAACTGGAATCAATGGGTATCAGGGGGCAAACTCCCCAGTGGTTGGTCTGAGGGACAGGTGATCTAGAACAGTCCAACTACTTGGAATTCCATAGGAAGATGGTCATGGTTGTTGGAGGTCAGGCAATTCAGCTCCAGGACATCTCTGCAGGAGTTCCTCAGGGGAGTGTCCTCAGCCCAACCATCTTCAGCTGCTTCAAAAGGTTAGAAGTGGGGATGGTCGCTGATGATTGCACAATGTTCAGCACCATTTGTGACAAGTTCTGGAGCACAAGTCTTCAATATTATTGCTGGACTTTTATTTCTGACTCCTTAGATACTGAAGCAGACCATGTCAACTGCAACAAGATCTGGACAATATCCAGGCTTGGGCTGACAAGTGGCAAGTGACATTTGCGTCACACAAATATCAGGCTATGACTATCTCGAACAAGAGACAATCTAGCCACCGTCCCTTTACATTCAATGGTGTTACCATCACTGAATCCCCCACTATCAACATCCTGGGGGTTATCATTGACCAGAAACTCAACTGGACTCACCACATAAACCCAGGGGCTACAAGAGCAGGTCAGAGACTAGGAATATTGCAGCGAGTAACTCACCTCCTGACTCCCCAAAGCCTGTCCCACCATCTACAAGGCACAAGTCAGGAGTGTGATGGAATACTCCCCACTTGCCTGGATGAGTGCAGCCCCAAAAACACTCAAGAAGCTTGACACCATCCAGGACAAAGCAGCCGCTTGATTGGTACCACATCCACAAGCATCCACTCCCTCCAGCACCAACCCTCAGTAGCAGCAGTGCGTACTATCTACAAGATGCACTGCAGAAGTTCACCAAAGATCCTCAGACAGCACCTTCCAAACCCATGACCACTTCCATCTAGAAGGACAAGGACAACAGATTCATGGGATCACCACCCTCTGCAAGTTCCCCTCCAAGCCACTCACCATCCTGACTTGGAGATATATCGCCGTTCCTTCACTGTCGCTGGGTCAAAATCCTGGAATTCCCTCCCCAATGCCATTGTGGGTCAAACCACAGCAGGAGGACTGCAGTGGTTCAAGAAGGCAGCTCACCCTCACCTTCTCAAGGGCAATTAGGGATGGGCAAGAAATGCTGGGCCCAGCCAGAGACACCCACATCCCACAAATTGATTTTAAAAAAGTCAACCACATTGCTGTGGGTCTGGAGTCACATGTAGGTCAGACCAAGTAAGGACATGAGTGAACCAGATGGGGTTTTCCTGACAATCGACAGTGGATTCATGGCCAGACTCTTAATCCCATATTTTTATTGAATTCAGATTCCACCATCTCTCTCAGCAGGATTCAAACCTGGGTCTGGAGTTCAGGAGAAGTGTGACTGGACTTGAAACATTAACTGTTTCGCTCTCCACTGATGCTGCCAGACCTGCTGAGATTCTCCAGCAATTTGTTTTTGTTTTAGAACATTGCTAAACTATGTAATGATACAACTAGGCTATTGCTCATCCTAGAGTGATGATAACACACTATTGAGAGACGTGGTTCAGTTATTTCCATCTTGATTTGATTTATTGTCTCTCATACCAAGGTACAGTGAAAAGTTTTGTTTTGCGTGCAGTAGATGCAGAAAGATCATAAGGTGAATGAACAGAGTGAGGAATACAAAGTTACAGCTGCAGAGAAGGTGCACAAAAAACAAGATTTAACATTAGATTTGAAATTTGAGGTCCAATCAGAAGTCTAATAACAGCAGGGAAAAAGCTGTTCTTGAACCTATTGGTACACGTGTTTAAGCTTTTATATCTTCTGCCCAATGAAAGAGGTTGGCAGAGATTATAACCGGGTTGGGAAAGGAGAACTTGCAACTTTCAACATTACCTAATCCAAGTTTACATTCTCGGACATCATTAAACACTTATTAGGGCTGGCACAGCGGCTCAGTATTTAGCACTGCTGCCTCACAGCACGAAGGATTCAACTCTATGCTTGGGTAACTGTCTGTGTGGAGTTTGCACATTCTCCTTGTGTCTGTGTGGGTTTCCTCTGGGTGTTCTGATTTCCTCCCACAGTCCAAAGATGTGCAGGTTAGGGTGAATTGGCCATGCTAAATTGTCCATAGTGTTCAGGCAATGTGTGTTAAGCAGGGTTACAGGGAAAGGGTGGATCTGGGTGGAATGCCCTTCAGAGAGTCAGTATGGACTTTCTGGGCCAAATGGCTCATTTCCACACTGCAGGAATTCTAGATAAAAAAGTGAAACCATGGAATCACAAGAGGAAGGTTAGGAGGGAGTTACTGCAGGAAGGAAAAATATCCTAACATGCTGTCCACTGACTTTGTTTCCATTTGTTACGTCTTAGATGAGAGGTAATTACATTTGACCAGACAAAATCTTTGTTTTATAGTAAACTTTGTAACAATGTGCGTTTTAGATTGTTACTGTACAATCAATGTATTAACTGAATGTTAACTATTATTCACTTTTGTAATTTGTTTGCATTAGTCCTTTGTGATCTTCTTTATTAATTTCATATCATGTTACAGTAAAAAGCAGCTTATCCACTTTATCTTTTTTCTTAAACTTGCACCAGTTTAAATGAAAAGTGGGACAATGAGTTTGGGGTATAAGCTGTGGGGAACTGACAGCATACATAGTGCCATCCAAAACAAAGAGGAGATTATAAACTACCCCCTAGTCAAAAGTAACAGTAACATATCGATGAGGGAGGGCCCATAGATAATTGGCACCTTGAGGAACCAGTCAGGAGACAGTGGCAAGTGACATCAGTCAATGCCCATCACATTAAGAGCCAATTAGAGATTGAGCACATAATCCTTAAACCAATTAGGAGCAAGCCTCACATCATCCTGATCAGAATGTGGGGTGGTAAGCCTCATGGAGGTCTGTGCAGAGAGGGGATTTTTAACACATAGGAGAGGGAGGCCATTCAGCCCATTCTAGTAGACTAGCTCCTTATAACAGCAATGGGCTCTGGAGGAACTGGGCTGACTGAACCTTTATCCTCTTCATCAGGACAGATTATCTGAAGGTGCTGGAAACATGGCTCAGAGGGGCCAGGGCTTGTGCAAAATCTTGGAGGAGCATATTGCCAACAGGAGGTAGAAATGGAGGTTTTAGGAGCATCACTCCCTCTCCACTGTGGGTAAAACCTGGTCATCAGCTGAGGTACTCAGCGTTTGCCTAATGTGGTGCAGGACTGGCCTATTCCCCGAACCTGCGCCATTACAGTCACCTGAGCCATCTTCCACTGCATCTGGGGTATAAAGATGGACCATGTTTGCAGGGACACGTGTACAAATGCTGGAATGGGGGAGGGGAGGGGAGGGGAAGAAAACATACCCAATGCTGCCCTTATCCTAATGGCCACCTTTGTGTGCGGCTGCATTAAGCTGTGCTTAGACCCTCAGTACACCAACACCAAGCATCACTATGTACTGGGGTTCTACCTGTCCCCGGTATTGCGAAGGATGGGACTGGCCTCATTGCCATGGAACGGTCCAAGTAGTTGGACTGTTCTAGATCACCTGTTCCCTCAAAGTTTGTAAAGGAAAACAGTTTTGACCAGCGGTCCATCAGGAAGTGGTGAGTATGTAGCATCCCGAGTTGTTCCCTGAGCAGATTGTCAACCTCATTTGGCAGAATGTGCTGTCACAAGACCTTTCCAACAAGCACCAAGACATTGCTTGGCTGGTGGCGAGAGGGCACTACCTGGGAGATCCTTCATGTCTGTGGGTATGTGCCATGCGCCATCCCACATTGCCCCAGAAAGTGGTGGAGGCTGTCACACACGTCCTGCTGGAATGTGTCTTTGCAAAGGAAATCCGGAGGGAGATGCAGTGGTTTTTGTTGAGCTTCATCCAGAGCAGTCCCATGAAGCAGGACTCTCTTCTCTCCAGTCTGTTCCCCAGGACACACACTGAGACAAACATGGACTGCACCTGGAGGACCATCAGCTCAGTGAAAGACACTCTTTGGTCTGTCTGTACCTTGTTGGTCTTCCAGAGTAGAGAGCTGACCTTGACAGTGTGTTGCAGACTGGCACATTCCAAGCTCCAGGACTATGTGCTGAGGGACACACTAAAGCCTGGGGCAGCTGCTGCCAAAGTGCCGTGGGGAAAGAGGTCTTTCTGCCAAAGTACAATCCGTTCAGTTATTGGACTATTCTTTGCCTCAAAATGAACATCGTTTCCTGCAGGAGTAGAAAATACTTTGGTTTTTGCAACTGCAAGGAAGCTCTGAAAAATGCCAATGTTTGGTTTGTTTCTTTCCCCCCTCTGCAAAGGTTCTACAGAACTGATGTAGAATCTTTAAGTATTTATAGATGATTTTGTATTAATAAAGTTTATTTTTGTAATAAAAATAAATGGGGTCTAGTGGGAGGCAGGTATCTGGAATGCACTGCCCAGGAGGGTGGCCAAGGTGGGAAATCTTAAACTTTTACACAGGACTTGGGCACTTAAATGTCATAATATTCAAGGCTATGGGCCTAGTGCAGGAAAGTGGGACTAGTGTAGAGACTCAATGGGACAAAGGGCCTCTTCTGTACTGTCTGATGTTATGACATTAATTTGGAAAAACTGAGATGGTCCTCCTTGGTAAAGGGAACATCGAACATACACGGGAACCAGGAGCAGGAGTAGGCCATCTGGCCCATCCAGCCCGCTCTGCCATTCAATAAGATCATGGCCTCAGCACCACTTATCCACCCTCTCACCATAACCCTTAATTCCTTCACTATTCAAAAAAATTATCCAGCTTAGCTTTAAAAACATAGGAGATAGGACTGAATGTCCTCCTCCTGCTCTGCTTTCAACTCAACAGCCTCATCCTGCTTTCTCCCCATAGCCTTGGATCCCATTCACCCCAAGTGCTATATCAAGCCCCTTCTCGAGTACATTCAAATGTTTTGGCATCAACTACTTCCTGTAGTAATGAATTCCACAGGCTCACCACTCTTTGGGTGAAGAAATGTCTCCTCCCCTCCATCCTAAGTTGTCTACCACAAATCCCTAGACTGTGCCCCCTGGTTCTGGACACACCCACTATTGGGAACATCCTCCCTGCATTTACCCTGTCCAGTCCTGTTAGAATTTTATAAGTCTCTATGACATCCCTTCCACATTCATCTGAACTCCAGCAAAAACAATCCTAACCGAGTCAATCTCTCCTCGTACATCAGTCTTGCCATCCCCAGAATCAGCCTGGTAAACCTTCACTGCACTCCCTCGAGAGCACAAGCATCCTTCCTCAGAAAAGGAGACCAAAACTGCACACAATGTTCTAGCTGTGGTCTCACCAAGGCCCTGCGTAACTGCAACAACACATCCCTGCTTCTGTACTCAAAACCTCTCGCAATGAAGACCAACATACCATTCGCCTTCTTTACCGCCTGCTGCACCTACATGTTTACCTTCAGCGACTGATGCACAAGGACACCCAGGTCCTACTGCACACTTTCCCTTTCCGTTTCCCCCTCCCCCTCCCAATTTACAGCCAGTCAGGTAGTAATCTGCCGCCTTGTTTTTGTTTCCAAAGTGAATAACCTCACATTTATCCAAATTATACTGCATCTGCCATCAATTTGCTCACTCACCCAACCTGTCGAGGTCATGCTGAAGGATCTCTACATCCTTGTCACAGTTCACCCTCCCACCCAACTTGATATCACCTGAAAACTTTGTTACATTTTGTTCCCTCATCCAAATCATTAATATATATTGTGAATAGCTGGGGTCCCAGCACTGATCCCTGTGGCACCCCACTAGTTACTGCCTACCAATTTGAAAAGGACCCATTAATTCCTACTCTTTGTTTCCTCTCTGCCAACCAGTTTTCTATCCATTTCAATAGATTTCCCCCAATCCCATGTGCTTTAATCTCGCACAATAATCTCTTATGTGGAACTTTGTCAAATGCTTTCTGAAAGTCCAAATATACCACAATCGACTGGCTCCCCCTTGTCAACTCTACTAGTTACATCTTCATAGAATTTCAACAGGTTTGTCGAGCATGATTTCCCCTTCATAAATCCATGCTGACTCTGTCTGATCCTGCCATTGCTTTCTAAATGCTCCACTAAAAAATGTCCTTGATAATGGATTCGAGAATCTACCCCACTACCAATGTTAGGCCTATTGGTCTGTAATTCCTTTTTCTCTCTACGTCCCTTTTTGAATATTGGAGTGACATTAACCACCCTCCAATCTGCAGGGACTGTTCCAGAGGCTATAGAATCCTGGGAGATGACCACCAATGCATCCACTATTTCTAGAGCTACTTCCTTAAGTACTCTGGGAAGTAGATTCAGGCCCTGGGCATTTATTGGCCTTCAATCCCAACAACTTTCCCAGCACCATTTCTCGACTAATATTGATCTCCCTCAGCTCTTCCCTCTCACCAAATCTTGCATCCTCAAACAAACAATCTGGTATCTGATTTGTGTTAACACTATGTAGAGCTGGATGAACACAGCAGGCCAAGCAGCATCATAGGAGCAGGAAGGCTGACGTTTCAGGTCGAGACCCTTCTTCAGAAATGGGGGAGGGGAAGGGGATTCTGAAATAAATAGGGAGAGAGGGGGAGGCGGAGGCGGATAGAAGATGGATAAAGGAGAAGATAGGTAGAGAGGAGACAGACAGACAGGTCAAAGAGGTGGGGTTGGAGCCAGTAAAGGTGCATGTAGGTGGGGAGTTAGGGAGGACAGACCGGTCAAGGAGGCGGGATGAGGTTAGTGGATAGGAGATGGGGGTGGGGCTTGAGGTGGGAGGAGGGGATAGGTGGGACGAAGGACAGATTAGGGAGGCGGGGACAAGCTGGGCTGGTTTTGGGATGCAGTCAGGGAGGGGAGATTTTGAAGCTTGTGAAATCCACATGGGAACCCTGCAGCCCAAGGGTATCAAAGCGAAACATGAGATGCTGTTCCTGCAGCTTTCAGGTGGCATCGTTGTGGCAATGCAGGAGGCCCAGGATGGACATGTTGTCCAAGGAGTGGGAGGGGGAGTTGAAATGGTTCGCGACTGGGAGGTGTAGTTGTTTGTTGCGAACCGAGCGTAGGTGTTCTGCAAAGCAGTCCCCAAGCCTCCACTTGGTTTCCCCGATGTAGAGGAGGCCACAACGGGAACAGCGGATACAGTATACCACATTAGCAGATGTGCAGGTGAACATCTGTTTGATGTGGAAGGTCTTCTTAGGGCCTGGGATGGGGGTGTGGGGGGAGGTGTAGGGACAGGTGTAGCACTTGCTCTGGTTGCAGGGAAAAGTGCCAGGGGTGGTGGGGCTGGAGGGGAGTGTGGAGCGGACAAAGGAATTAAGGAGACAGTGGTCCCTCCGGAAAGCAGATAAGGGTGGGGAGGGAAAAATGTCTTTGGCGGTGGGGTCAGATTGCAGATGGCAGAAGTGTCGGAGGATGGTGCGTTGGATTCGGAGGTTGGTGGGGTGGTACGTGAGGATGAGGGGGATTCTGTTTTGGTTGTTATTGCGGGTAGGGGGTATCTGATTTGTGTCCTCTTTTGTGAGGACAGAGCCAGAGTATGTATTTAGTTCCTTAGCCATTTCTTTGTCACCTACTATACATTCCCCCATTCATGCCTGTAGGGGACCTACATTTGTCTTCACCAATCTCTTTCTCTTAATGTACCTATGGAAACTCTTAACATCAGTCTTTATGTTCCCTGCAAGCTTACTTTTGTACTGTATTTTCCTCTTCTTAATAAATCCCTTGGTCCTTCTTTGCTGAATTCTAAACTGCTCCCAATCCCCAGATTTATTATTTTTCTTGGCCAATCTGCATGCTTCTTCCTTGGATCAGATACTATCCTAATTTCCTTTGTTAGCCCTGTTACCCTTTTTGCTTTCAACCGACAGGAATAAACAGTTGTTGCAGTTCCTCAGTGCGTTCCTTGAACGTTTGCCATTGCCTATCCACTATCATCCCTTTAAGTAACTCTCCCCAATCTATCAAGACCAACTCACACCTCATATCCTCGTAGTTTCCTTTATTAAGGTTCAGCACCCTTGTCTCCAAATCAACTGCCTGACTCTCCATCTTGATTAAAAATTCCATCATGTTATGGTCGCTCTTCCCCAAGGGGTCTCGCACAGCTAGAATGGCAATGATTCCCTTCTCATTACATGGTACCTAGTCTAAGACGGCCTACTCTCTCGTTAGTTCCTTAACATAATTGGTCAAGAAAACCATCCCATGTACACTCCAGGAATTCCTCCTCTACAGCATTGTGGCCAATTTGATTTCCCCAATCTACATGCAGATTAGAATCACTCTTAATCACCAACATTCCCTCATCACATGCATCTTTCATTCCCTGTTTATTGCCGTTCTTGACCACCACTGCAATTTGGGGTGTCTATATATGGCATCTACTAATGATTTTTTGCCCCCGAGTATTTCTCAACTCTACCCATTCAGACTCCACATTGTCAGAGCTTATATCCTTTCTCACTATTGTGTTATTTTCCTTTTTAACCAGCATTGCTGCTCTCTCAGCTTCCTTTTTGCCTGTCCTTCCTAAGTACTGAACACCCTGGGACATTCAGTTCCCATCCCTGGTCACTCTGCAGCCATCTCTCCATAATCCCAATTATACTGTACCTATTTACATCTATCTGCACAATTAGTTCATCCACATTTTGCAAATGCTCTAAGCATTAAGGCACAAACATCCAATGAGGAAGCCTCAACTACTTCACTGGGCAGGGAATTCCACACATTGACAACCCTTTGGATGAAGGAGCTCCTCCTCAATTCAGTCTTAAATCTGTGCCCCCTAATTTTGAGGCAATGCCCCCTAGTTTCAGTTTCACCAGCCAGTGGAAACAACCTCTCTGTTTCTGTCTTATCTATTCCTTTCATAAAAGGATATGTTTCTATCAGATCACCCCCTAATTTTTCTAAATCCCAAAGAATATTATCCCAGTTTATTCAGATTGTCCTCATAAACCAACCCTCTCAACTCTGGAACCAACCAAGTGATCCTCCTCCACATGCCCTCCAGTGCCAGTACATCCTTTCTCAAGTAAGGAGACCAAAACTGCACGCAGTGCTCCAGGTGTGGCCTCACCTGCACCCTTTACAGCTACAGCATAACATCCCTGTTTCAATCCCTCAAGCAATGAAGGACAAAATTCCATTTGCCTTCTTAATTACTTGTTGTACCTACAAACCAACTTTCTGCAATTCATACACAAGACACCCAGGTCCCTCTGCACAGCAGTAGGCTGCAATTTTTTTTTAAACCATTCAAGTAACAGTCCCTTTTACTGTTATTCCTACCAAAAGGGACAACATCACATTTATCAAACATTGAATTCCATCTGCCAGACTTTCACCCACTCACCTAAACTACCTATATCCCTCTGCAAACTTCCATAGTCCTCCGCACACTTTGCTCTACCATACACCTTAGTGTCATCTCCAAACTTTGACCCAGTACACATGGTCCCCAACTCCAAATCATCTTTGTAAATTATAAACAATTGCAGTCTCAGCACTGATCCCTGATGCACACCACTAGTCACTGTTCACCAACCAGTGAAACACTCATTTATGACAACAAGGTGTAGAGCTGGATGAACACAGCAGGCCAAGCAGCATCAGAGGAGCAGGAAGGCTTGTTATCTCATTGATCCCCATTAGTTGTTTTCCTGTTAGTTATCCATTCCCCAATCCAGGTTAATACATTACCCGTAATGCCATGCACATTTACCTTACGCAAGGGATGGGTTAACTTTCTCTTAAGGTTTGCACTATTCCTCACTAATAAAAGCAGATGAAACATCCTATTTCAGGGACATTTACTGAAGACATTTGGTTAAAAGTAACGAGCCAGCCAGGAGTCGAACCTGGAATCTTCTGATCCGTAGTCAGACGCGTTATCCATTGCGCCACTGGCCCGCTGTAAAATTGCACCGCGGGGTGGGCTTAAGTTGCTGCGTCATATGGAGAAGCCCCACCCTTTTTATGAATGGGGCCCGGTCACGTGCCTCGGAACCCTGCGTCAGCAGAAGCAGAAGCAGAAACAGAAACACCGCGGCCTCCCTCCCTCCCTCCCTCCCCGGGCCCTGCCGCCTGCCGCTTGCCGCTGTCTCCTACCGGCCTCCCTCCCGCTTTGCTGGTCTCCCAGGAACAGTGGCTTCCCGTCTCGATGGCTGCGTCCCGAAGCCCTAGTAAGACGGGCCCCGGCCTGGCCGTGGAACACATGCCGGCTGCTGGTTGCTGGTTGCTGATACTCGATGAGCGAGGCCAGGACGTGGAGTGTGGGCGGTTCGAATCCCGCCCACTCAGCTCAGCTGGCCTTTTATATCCTGCTGCCAAATCGGTCTTTATTTTGGTGCAACAAGGTGCAGGGCTGGCCCGAAACGTCAGCCTCTCTGCTCCTATGATGCTGCTTGGCCTGCTGTGTTCATCCAGCCCTGCACCTTGTTGTCTCGGATTCTCCAGCATCTGCAGTTCCTACTATCTCTGATTTTATTTTGGTGCAGCCTTCTTATAATTATAATAATTATCTGCATAATTTTACATTTTGAAAATAACTGTTGGGTAAAACATTGTGTAAAATATAATAAATATATTTTTGTGTAACATTAGAAATGTCATTATTTTCAGAAACACCATTTAATACAGTGAGTGGGACAAATCATTGAATTGGAGCTAAACTCCATTCTAACAAAACGAGGTGATGCCCCAGGGTCTTGCTGTATGTCTGCTTCACCTTCCACTCACATTAAAAAAACTCTTCCTTGTTTGAACTGATTGACATTGCATTCAATGTGGGATAACAGAGACTCCTCTTGTATTGTTAGTAATTAGTGACTTTGTCGATAGCACTACTACCTCGGTGCACCAGGGACTGGGGTTCAATTCCAGCCTTGAATGTGGAGTTCGCACGTTCTCCCTGTGTCTGCATGGGGTTTCCTCCCGCAGTCCAAACATGTTCAGGTTAGGTGGATTAGCTATGGGAAAAGCAGGGTCTGGGTGGGATGCTCTTCAGAGAATCAGTGTAGGTTCAATGGGCTTGAGTGGTCTGCTTGCACACTTTAGGGATTCTAACTTTTTTTAAAAAAAACTCATGCCTGAAAGGGTGATAGAGACAGGAAACTTCACCTCAACACACCTAAAAACTGTTTGGATGAGAATTTCCTGGAAATTTACAGGATGATTTGATTGTGGTTTTCAAGACAGTATTTGGAATTGATAGGATAAATAGACATAGACTATTTTCATAGTTTGGGCAGTCAAGGACCTGTGGGTTTGGTCAAAAAGTCAGAGCCAGACCTTTCAGGAATGAAATGAAGAAATATTTCTAAACTGAGGATGATAGGAGCAGACAAGCTAGCAACACGTGGTGCAGATATGGAAATATTCAAGTCACTCCATGTGATATCACTAATGACTATGAAAATATGTCTTTGTGAATTTTTCTGCCCACAATTTAATTGGTTTTTTTGATGAAGAGACTTGTGACTTTATTGTTAATATTGTAGAGTGTGATTGCAAACCCATTGTGGCAAGACTCAGAATGTCAAATTAAAACCATGTTCTCAGTTCTCATGCTAGTATTCTAAATTTTATTTGTTTTATGTTTGCTGGTTGTTGGATTCACTGACTGTGTTGTGATTGTTGTTCTCAGCTTGTTCTCTAATACAACAAAATCTTGGCTTTACAGTTCATTTCTAATGATCTGGCAATGAATAAGGTCAGAAATCATACGACACCTGGTTATAATCCAACAGGTTTATTTGAAAACACAAGCTTTCAGAACCTCACTTCTTCTTTGGATGTTAGTGAGAGAGGTAGTTTCACACACAGACACAGCTTGTGTTTTTAAATAAACCTGTTGGACTATAATTTGGTGTTGTGTGATCTCTAACCTTGTCCATCCCAGTCCGATACCGGTCCCTCCACATCCTAGCAATGAACGTAAGGTCAATTCAAACTTCTGTTTGGTGTCACTTTCCTTTTTGTATCTTGTCTGTCCAGCAGAACAAGCCCTGTACTTCAATTAGTATGTGAGAAAGGTATGTCCAACATCTGATTATGTGAGAATCTATAGAAATATATGTGGCTGTATGTATGTGTATGTGTTTATGTGTGCGTACATTTGTGTGTGTATAGTTGTATTTGTGTGTGTGTGTGTATGTTTGTATGTGCAGTTTTGTCAGGTCATGTGTGTGTTGTGCCTTTGTATGTGTTGGTACAATGTATATTTGCTTTCCCATCCATGAGGTTAAACATTTCATGACATTCCAAATGGAGGACTGAATTGGAATGAGCTTTAAACTAGACTGGTATTTTTGCAATTATCTTTGGAGGTTTGTTAGACCAAAATTTGAGCTTGTCATTCTTTAAATTGTTGCCTATTTGCAGGGCCAGGTTGAATTGCATGTATTTTCCAGAGTCATTGTTCATCGGCCAAACTGGTAAGTCATTTCTGTTAGGATTCCTGCAAAGGAAGAGATGGCAATAATGTTTATTGCAGCATAAAGTGTGGAAGCCTTCTCAGTTATCTCCAACCTCCCCTTCCCTTTCCTACGACACCTAGCCACGCATTTAGGGATGGGCAATAAACATTGTCTTGCAAGTGATGCCCACATCCCACAAATGAATTCAGTAAAAGGTGAAATGTGAATATTGTTGGAGTTCAGGATGTTAGTATTTGGTTCAAAGGTACTTTGTGTCTGATTGAGCAGGGACTCACTAACACCTCCACTGAATATTCTGCTTCTGTGAAGGCAGCACAGCTGATTAACTATTCACTTTCAGCACCCCTTCCCTAACAAGCCCATATGCACCCTCCGTCATAAACCTACTGATACTCCACCTTATCTTCAAATCTACTAACTCATTTACTGTGTCCCAGGAAGGATCTATACAAACACTGCCCAGTCTCCAGGGGTAATCAACTCTTCTCAATATTTACCCAATCCCTTCCTGTTTGCCAGTGTTTTTTTTAAGAAAGCCAATCTCTGCAGAGAAATTTTCTGTTCCTCTTTTACTGAGGATTGTTTGTGTGTGTGATCAAGGGTTACAGGGAGAAAGCAGGAGAATGGGGTTGAGGAACTTATCAGCCATGATTGAATGGCGGAGCAGATTTGATGGGCTGAATGACCTATTTTCTGCTCCTATGTCTTATGGTCTGATGTATTTGTATGTGTTGATGTGTGTTTGTATATTGTGTGCATTTGTAAGTATGACTGTGTGTTTGTGAAAGTGTGTGTATTATGTGTGTGTGTGTTTTTCTGAGTTTGTGTGTTTTTCTGAGTGTGTGTTTCGGGGATATTTTTAGGCATAAGTATTTATACTTCTATATGACTGATTGTGTATGTTAACCAATTATTACATCTTTATTGAATAAAGTTTTGTTTTATAATAAACTAATAATTGTGAGTTTTAAGAAAACTTGTTGATAGATCTTTTTATAAAACCTAATATAGATAATTGGTTTTCATGGTAACTGCAACAAGTATTTTTATTTAATGTTGTGACTTATAGAGTAATGGGATTAGACAGACTGTGCTCTCCTCCAACCTTGATCGTAACATCTGAAATCACAGAACTGTTACAGAGCAGCATGAGGCCATTCCGCCCATTATACCTGTACCGCTCCTATTCCCTGGTGCCAATCTCCTGCCTTTTCCCCACAGGTCTGTACACCATTTCTATAATTATCCAATACCCCCTTGAACACCTCAGTTGAACCTGCATCCATCACATTTCCAGGCAGTGGAAATACAAACTGTCATTCTTTGGGAAGTGTTAGATTATAAAGCAAATATTCGATCTTTGGCTCAGGACCCACTTAGAAACTGTGGCAACAGAATGTAAAGTGGGCATTGTGTTATGGTAGAGACGATGGAATATTGATGTTCTGCCATGAAGTGTCACCAGTAGATTTATGAGTTAAGTCAAACTTTAGAGAAGAATGAGGGGGAATCTCATTGAAACATATAAAATCCTGATGGGACCGGGCAGGCTAGATGTAGGAAGAATGCTCCCAATGCTGGAGAAGTTCAGAACTAGGGGTCACAGTGTAAGAATAAGGGGTAAACCATTCAGGACTGAGACGCGAAAGAATTTCTTCACTCAGAAAATTGTGAACCTGTGGAATTCTCTCCCACAGGAAGCTGTTCGTTAGATATATTCAAGAGGGAGCTGGATGTGGATCTTGTGGCTAAAGGGATCAAGGGTTTTGGAGAGAAAGCAGGAATGGGATACTGAGATTGTGTGAATGGTAATGATCATATTGAATGGTGGTGCAGGCTGGAAGGGCTGAATGGCCTACTCCTGCACCTATTTTCTATGTTTAGTCAGCATGGCTTTGTCTGTGAGAAATTGTGTCTCACAAATTTAGTTGAGTATTTTGAAGAAGTGACCAAGAAGATAGATGAAGGCAAAGTGGTAGATGTTGTCTATGTGGACTTTAGCAAGGTCTTCGATAAGGTTCCATATGGTGGACTGGTTAGTAAGATTAGATGACATAGGATCTAGGGAGAGCTAGCCAATTAGATACAAAATTGGCTTGACAGTAGGAGACAGAGGGTGGTGGTAGAGGGTTGTTGTTCAGATGAGAGGCCTGTGACCAGAGGTGTGCCACAAGGATCGCTGCTGGGTCCACTATTGTTTGTCATTTATATAAATGATTTGGACGAGAATTTAGGAAGTAAGTTTGAAGGAAGGAAGATTAGTAAGTTTGTGAATGACACCAAAATTGGTGGCAGAGGGGACAGTGAAGAAGGTTATCTAAGATCACAACAAGATTGAGGAGAGGCAGATGGGGTTTAATTTAGATAAATGTGAGTTGTTGCATTTTGGTAAGGCAAACCAGGGCAGGACTTACACAATTAATGGTAGGGCCCTGGGGAATGTTGTCAAACAGACAGACCTAGGAGTGCAGGTGCATAGTTCCTTGAAAGCAGCATCACTGGTAGACAGATTGGTGAAGAAGGTGTTTGGCACACTTGCCTTCATTGATCAGAGCATTGAGTGCAGGGAGTTGGGACATCATGTTATGGCTGTAGGTGACATTGGTAAGGCTACATTTGGAGGGGGTTACCTTACAGAAGTCTATAAAATCATGAGGAACATGGATCATCCGGTGATAGGAAATTCAAAGCCTTAAGTGTTAACATTGGTATTTCTGTCTCAAAGTGCCTTAATTAATTATCTGGGATGAAAAGGCACATGCCATTGAGAAGCTAAAGTCACTGAAAACCTTACCTATTCCACGCAAAGCTGGCCCAGTATGACATCATCAACTTGCTCAGATTCTTTTCTCCTTCAGTCATGTTACCTGTTTATTAAAAAACTCACAAAGTAACAATATTCCCTCTGCTTTTCAATTAATGAACACATCACACACTTTTTACCATCTAGAAGGACACGGGCAGCAGATACATTTGAACACCACCCCCTGCAAGTTCCCTCCAAGCCACTCCCCATCCTGACTTGGAAATATATTGCTGTTCCTTCACTGTCGCTGGGTCAGAATCCTGGAATTCTCTCTCTAAGGGCATTGTGGGTCAACCCACAGCACATAGAATCATAGAATCCCTACAGTGTGGAAACAGGCCGTTTGGCCCAACAAGTCTACACCGACCCACAGAGCAGCCCACCCAGACCCATCCCCCTATAACCCACCTAATCTACACATCCCTGAACACTACGGGCAATTTAGCATGGCCAATCCACCTAGCCTGCACATCTTTGGACTGTGGGGGGAAATCAGAGCACCTAGAGGAAACCCACACAGACACAGGGAGAATGTGCAAACTCCACACAGAGAGTCACCGAGGGTGGAATTGAACCCAGGTCCCTGGTGCTGTGAGGCAGCAGTGCTAACCACTGAGCCACTGTGCCACCCAAACACAGACTACAGTGGTTCAAGAAGGCAGTTCACCACCACCTTCTCAAGGGGAACTAGGGATGGGTAATAAATGCTGGGCCAGCCAGCGATGTCCACATCTTGTGAATGAATAAACGAGGGTGTAAATACTCAGCTGCCAACTAGCCCATGAGACCTAGCCAGGTGCCAGTTGTGACTCAGCGGGTCAGAGATAGTAGGAACTGCCGATGCTGG
>NC_063346.1:3303775-3305570 GCF_021869965.1 Rhincodon typus
CAGCTTTCCTGCTCCTCTGACGCTGCTTGGCCTGCTATGTTCATCCATCTCTACACCTTGTTAACTCAGTGGGTCATACTCTCAATTTTAATTTGAAAGATGTGGGTTAGAGACCCTCTCTAAATATGTGTGTCGATAATTCAGACTGAGATTCCAATTCAGTGATAAGGGAGTGCTACTCTGTTGAAAGTGCTGTCTCTCAGTGAGATATTGAACTGGGGTCCTGTTCATCCTCCAGGTGATGTCAAGGCAAGATTTTGAAAGGCAGCAGCTGGGAACCTGGACATTACCCCTCCCACAAAGAGCACTGCTTCACAAATCATCAAACAGGCAACTTTTCTCTTGGAAGTTTAGGACTGGTTGCTGTGTTTCTTGCTTACAATAACAGGTACTAAGGGAGAGGCCAACAGAAACCATAGAGGAGTAAAGAAAGTACAGGGGCTGAGCTTAAGGAAGGAATGAGAGGAGCAAAGAGGGGACATGAAAAGTCACAGAGGAGATGCACCAGGATGTTGCTCAGAACGGAGCATTTCAGCAATGGAGAGACATGAGGAAAATGCAGGAAAGTTGGATCAAAAAGTTCAGCCATGATCTCATTGAATAGTAGAGCAGACTCGATGGACCAAATGGCCTACTCCTGCTGCTACCTCTAATGGTCTTAAGAGAGACTGGATAAGCTCAGGTTGTTTTCTTTGGAGCAGGTTGGGGGTGGGGGGCGTGGTGGTGGGAGCCTGATAGAGGTGTGTAAGATTAAGAGGGGGATGGACAGGGTGGATAGAAAGCAGCTGTTTCCCTTGGTCAAAGGGTCAATAACAAGAGGGCATCATTTTAAAGTGAAAAGCAGGAGTTTAGAGTGGACTTAAGGAGAAACCTTTTCATCTAGAGGGTGTCGGTGTCTGGAATACAGTGCCTGGAAGGGGAGTTAAGGTGGGAAAACTCACACACTTTAAAAAGTACTTGGGTGTGAATCACAGAATTTTTTTACGGTACAGAGGAATGGACACTTGAGGTGTCATAACATTCAAGGCTATGGGCCTAGTGTAGGGAGTAGTATATTTTTAGCAGTACAGACTTGATGGGCTGAACGGCCTGTTCTGTACTATATGATTCTACAAACAGTGACCACATTTCAAAAGAGCTTCATTGGCCGTAAAGCATTTTGAGATGTCCTGAGGGCTTGAAAGGCACTATATAAATGCAAGTTCTTTATTTCTGACCCTCAAAAACCTATCATATGGCAATCTAAACACTCAGTGCCACCAGACTATTTAACCTGTGAAGCCATCACAGTTATCCCTCACTGTGTATAGATGACGTTAACCAACCTACTCAGATAGTGACACTCCTCTGGATCAGGTGGGGCTTAAACCCCCCCAGGCCTCCTGGCTCAGAGATAGGGACATTACCACTCTACCACAAGAGCTTATCGCTGTGCAGATATCTTTTAAATTAACCTAAGCCACATGTAATATGGACCCTATAGTTCTGTGAAGCTCCTTACCGAGTAACGTATTAAAAGCAGGAACGAAGGGCCCTCCGAAGACAAAGGATAGCTCAGCTGAATGAGGAGCTTTCTTAAATTGGGGTATTCTTTGTTCATAGTAACTTGCTCGGTGCTGGAACTCATACAAAAACACAGGGTTCCCAGCATCTGCAAAAACAACATTGGAAAGAGGGACTGAAACCTCAGCAGGTCAAAGCAGACACAATGCATTCACAGCAATGCTAACCCCAGTCTGAAATCCCAAATGGGCCCAAACCCCTTCCCGTTCACTCCCACTGTATACAATCCTGA
>NC_063346.1:3305580-3308190 GCF_021869965.1 Rhincodon typus
CCGTTCACTCCCACTGTATACAATCCTGATGGACCCAAATCCCTTCCTGTTCAGTACCATTGTGATAATTCATGGAGGCCCATCTCATCACCTTGCTCTGTTCTCATGGAGCGGTGCTCTCAATCCATATCTACTCAGTAACGATACAATAACTGGCTCTCTAATCAACAGAGATGCCTACAATACATTATGGACTCTCTCCCATTGTACAGTATTCTTGATCCTGATAAAGCGTATACATTGAAGGTCTTGCATTCTCTGCACTGATATTAACTGAGGCCTCAGTAATTTCCTGAGGTTGACAGATCCACTCACCTTTGTAATACTGAGCAGCTCTCAGATTTGGAATAGTTATGAACACATCACCAAACAGGTCGAGGTACCACTCTTTCAGTGTGTCAGAGTCATTCACATCCTCAAAGTATTCATCAAAAATCAGGTCTGCATTCTCCTCACCAAACTACACAGAACAATATGTTGCAACAAAAAAACGGAGAAGACCCAAAGCGATAATAAGCATACTGTTGGGGCCCAGGGTCATGAGGGAATTTACACATTGGACCTTGATCTTTAAACCCCATACCTTTGACCTTCTGACTGAAAGTAGGAGCAATACCGTCAGAGTTAGGCACAGTTGGTTGTAAAGCCGGAGGAGGTTATGGAGAGGGGGAGACCATGAGAGGGTCCCACACAGTCTGATTCAGCCTGAGACAGGGTGAGGGGCTGGATCCTTGGTGAGGAAGCAGCGTTTGTGCTGAGGAACAAAAACAGCAGCTTCTCTCTTCCCCGTATGTAATTGGAGGAAATTACTTTCACTAGCAGCAGCTGTTGGAAAGGCAGGTTCATAACTGAACAGAGAACGGAGGGAGCTGGGGGTGAGCTGGAGTTGGGGATTTGTCTGTATACATGAGACACCTAAGTGTTCTTTTAAAGACACCATTGTGTTGCAATTGGTTAGCTCAGCTGGTTGGACACATGGCTTGTGGTGTGCAGGGACACCCACAGCATGGGTTCAATTCCTGCTCTGGCTGAGGTTACCATGAAGGACTCTCCTTCTAGACCTCTTGCCTGAGGTTTGATGACCTTCAGGTTAAACAACCATCAGTCATCTCTCTCTGAGACAGTGGGTCTATAGTAACTTTACTGAGCTATAATGCATAGATAAGGGAAATAAGAGGTGGCTGAGCATAGATCCTGTGGGGACAAACAGACAAAACAGTGAAAGGTATGACAGATAAGAAAGGAGGCAGGTGATGTAGTTCCACCAGCAATTTCATTCTGGCAATGCCATATTTGTTGCCCATCCCTAATTACCCATGAACAGAATAACTTGCGGGGCCAGTCCAGATGTTAGCTGAGAGTCTGGATTCACACATAGGCCAGAAGATTTCCTTCCAAAAGGAAGAGAAGCAGATGGGTTTTTATGTTAATTGGTGATAGCTTCATGATCACCATGACTGAGGTACACTTTCAGGAACAGATTTCCTTCATCAGGTGAAATTCCACCAAGTGTGTGGTGGGATTTGATCCCACATCCCCAGGGCACCTGCACTGGCCTCTGGATTATTATGCAGCGACATGATGACAACACACTGACAGGGTCAATCATATCGAAGGATGCAGACAGGTTAGGCAGGACAAAGACTCACTGATGCCTTGAATTCTCCCTCCTACAGCATTCCACATGTTCATCAACCAAACAGGAACCTCTCAACTTGCTTCAGCTTCTGATGATTCATTTCATATCTTGGTCAGAAAGATCAAATGCTCATAGCCACATTCACCTCTGAATCAGTGTACAAGACGATGAAGAAATTAATAAGGAGCAAGTTACGTTGAGTTTACTCGGAGACAAATGCCAATCCTGGAGATGTTTCTACACTGACAGCCAGCTAGAAAATATAATCATCAAAAATGTCTTACCAGGGGTTTTATAAACTGGTTAATTTTCTCCTGAATTTGTTCTGTTTATTCCTGCTTTCCAGTTGGGTAAAATGATTTTCTGTAAAGAAATGAAAAGTAAATTTAAACATTTGAATGATATCCAGAGGAGAGCGCATGATAACAGCTCAGCTGATAACACTGACATCATCCATCCAGCAAAGAGCGGTCGGTGGGAGGTCAAAGGGTAACACGCCAGGAACACCCTGGAAACAAAAATCTAAAATCATACTTCAATATGGTCCTGAGGGTCAGCGCTGAGGGAGTGCAGCACTGTCAGAGGGTCAGTGCTGAGGGAGCGCCGCACTGTCAGAGGGTCAGAGCTGAGGGAGTGCCATACTGTCGGAGGGTCAGTGCTGAGGGAGTGTCACACTGTTGAAGTGTCAGTGCTAAGGGAGTGGGCACTGTCGGAGGGTCAGTGCTGAGGGAGCGCCGCACTGTCGGAGGGTCAGTGCTGAGGGAGTGCCGCACTGTCGGAGGGTCAGTGCTGAGGGAGTGCCGCACTGTCAGAGGGTCAGTGCTGAGGAAGCGCCGCACTGTCAGAGGGTCAGAGCTGAGGGAGTGCCATACTGTCGGAGGGTCAGTGCTGAGGGAGTGTCACACTGTTGAAGTGTCAGTGCTAAGGGAGTGGGCACTGTCGGAGGGTCAGTGCTGAGGGAGCGCCGCACT
>NC_063346.1:3308290-3323513 GCF_021869965.1 Rhincodon typus
GCCGCACTGTCAGAGGGTCAGTGCTGAGGGAGTGCCGCACTGTCGGAGGGTCAGAGCTGAGGGAGTGCCATACTGTCGGAGTGTCAGTGCTAAGGGAGTGGGCACTGTTGGAGGGTCAGCTATGAGGTAGTGCTTCAATTCCTTGTATCTCCCCTGAATTTAAATTTCATTATTTTCCACTGTGGGATATGAATCCACGTTCCCAGAGCATTAAACGGGGGTGTTGAATTGTTCAAAACCAAAAGAACTGCGGATGCTGTAAATCAGAAACAAAAACAGAAGTTTCTGGAAAAGCTCAGCAGGTCTGGCAGCATCTGTGGAGGGAAATCAGAGTTAACGTTTCGGGTCCGGAGACCCTTCCTCAAGAACCGTTCTGATCACCGAACCCGAAACATTAACTGTGTTGAATTGTTAATCCACTGACGTTACCACAATACCACCTTATCCCCTACAGTGACCACTCTATTAATGTTATTTCCTGCTCTCTCTCTCTCTGGCCTGGAACAATTTATCAATTTAGCCTCAAAATTCCAGCAATTCCCACTTTCACACATTAATCTCCAATTCTTTCCTTGCCTCTCTCATTTTCTCTGTTTAATTTCTGGGAACAGACTACTCCCCCTATATCATTGAAGCGTGCTGACTCCCACCATTAACTCTCTCTCTCTCTCTCTCTCTCTCCACTTCCTGTTTGTATCCCAAGTTCCCAGCATCCGCAGTATTATGCTTTTGGGAATGTTGGAATCCTCCAGTCCACAGGCAGTAAACCCTTTACAGAGGGTTTTGACATCAGATGGGTAATTGGCTGGCTGTAGATGTTTGGTGTTATAAAGGTGGAAGCTGGAGGTTTTGGTGGTGGAGAGGGTAATAAACTGAGCACCATTGATCTATGATAACAAGGCATAGAGCTGGATGAACACAGCAGGCCAAGCAGCATCAGAGGAGCAGGAAGGCTGACGTTTCGGGCCTAGAACCTTCTTCAGAAATTTTGCCATTTGAGCTTTGCTGGAAAAGGACACTTTTTAAAGTCTTTTAGTGACGAACAATGGTTATACTGTATGAGAGGAGAGTGTTGATTAGTTAATAAGTGAAAATAATCCCCATTGACAGCCATTCTGTCTCCTAGTCAGATCATTATCCACTCCTTTTTCTGCCCAACTGCTCTTCTCTCTCTTTGGGCTCTATCCCCACCTACTGTTTACTCCTTACCCCCTCCTCGACACTTTTGTAGCTGCCATCAGTTCTAAGGGTGCCGGACCTGAAATGTTAACTCTGATTTCTCTTCACAGATGCTGCCAGACCTGCTGAGCTTTTCTAGCAATTTGTGTTTTTGTTTGATGAGACTGGTTTAACTGTGAGCAAGTCTCCAGCACCAGCCTGTGTTGGTGTTACCTCTGGATGGACAAGGCTCCCTATCAACTCCTCTGTTGTCACTCCAACCAGGATGGGGATTTTCTGAAACCGTCCGTCCTGGAACATCTTCCAGGGATTATCAGGAAGGAAATATCCATCCACAACGAGAGCAGGAATTAACTGGTACAGTTCATTCTGAAACAGGGATCAGCGTTGTAAATAAACAATAAGAAAGTCAGAGCATGATTTTCACAACAGTGTTTTACATGTAACGAGCCATTTCTTGAAGCCTAGTTTCTGCCAGAAGGAAGGGAACACAGCTGCCAATTTGTACACAGTAAGATCACACAAACTGCACACTAGGTACATCTCTCCCGCTCTTATCCAGACTGTGCGCCACAAAGTGTTTTTTTAAGTTCTCCAGAGAGGACACACGGTATCCCAGTCTTTGTTCAGCGGGAAGCTGGTGCTCCCTCCCTCCAGGCTGCAGCACAGTGCCTTCATGTACTCAAAACTTGAGTGTGCGATTTGTACTGTTAACCTTCTGAACCACAGCTATGAGCACACACTACCGGAATCATAGAATTGAAG
Source organism: Rhincodon typus (assembly GCF_021869965.1). Taxonomy (NCBI): domain Eukaryota; kingdom Metazoa; phylum Chordata; class Chondrichthyes; order Orectolobiformes; family Rhincodontidae; genus Rhincodon; species Rhincodon typus. The sequence continues at coordinate 3,310,235 of NC_063346.1, forward strand.
CAGAGAACCCCTACAGTGTGGGAGCAGGCCATTTAGCCCAGGACATCCACATTGCCCCTCCAAACAGCATCCCACCCAGACCAGCCCCCACATCCCACCCTATCCCTGTAACGCTACATTTCCCATGGCTAACCCACCTAACTTTAAACGGAGAGAGAGAGATCACAGGAGCAGATGAGGAGGGGCAAAACTGGATAAAGGGACAGGGTGGAGTGGAGATGGTCAGGAGTGGAGGGGGAGGGGCAGGAGTGGATGGGGAAGGGCAGGAGTGGAGGCAGAGGGGTCAGAAGGGAGGGAGGGAGTGGAGGATGGAGGAGAAAGGAGGGAGGTAGGGTTGAGGAGAGGGTGATGTGTTTGGGGGAAGAATGTGTGTTTGGGAGGGGAGAGTTTGTCGGTTATGTTTTGAAACTTAGTTCTGAGATCTGTGCAGTGGCACTGAGCACATGAAGCAGCTTATTTTCTCCTGAGAGGTCATCTCTTGAATATTTGAGAAGGAAATGTATTTGTGGTTGTCTCATCTCCCAAACAAGGTCTGAAGGTGGTAACAATAGCAACCACTCTGTATGCACAGTGCAATCCCAGAAACATCAGTGAGGTCATGGCCAATCTGTAATGACTGGGGCTGAGGAGAACACTTTGCTGGCCTCACAGGGTCCTTTAACATCCCCACTGAGCAGGCAAAACCTTGGATTTACTGCCTCAGAGAGACGGGCTGAGTTTAATCTGTCCTCGGCTGGGAGAACAGATCCTCACTCAGTAAATCTTTAGGTCAAGGACCATTCCAGTTTACACAATCAAATTTAAACTGAATATTTGTGTGTTGAGTGTGAAGCAATGTACCAGTCTCGTGGTGATTTCAGCCATCTCTTCCTCAGTCTTGATACTGAGGCAGTGCAGCAGCAGCTGTGACTGAGTGCAGTTACATCCTGCTATCTGAGCGACTTCCTGCAAAAAACACAAGATCAGACATCACACACCAGGCCCTTCCCAATGTCCTCCTGGCAATCCGCAGCCCCCTCGGCATCAGGAAGGAATTGCATTTATGTAGCCGCTTCTTAATGTGGCTAGAATGTCTCAAAGTCTTTCACAGGCAAAGAAATGCTGAGAAGGGCTCCCTGTTGGTCAGTTGGAAATAGCAACATTCAATTTGTGCATAGTAAGCTCCCACTGAATGCAGTGTGAGACAGCAGAGGATCACAACACAAATGGAGACTACTAAGCCCACTGGATTTCTGTCCCATCATTTTAAGGGCTATGTAATTTCTCCCACTCTCCTTAATCTTTCCTTTACCTTTCAAAATGAATTTAATTTTCAAACACATATTAAACTCCCTTTTGAACTCCCTAAGGAATCAGCCTCCAACAACTTCTCAACTGAAAAATCTGAGTGAGTCTATTTGCTGATTCTCAGAACTCTGTGTCCCTTTCATTACCACCCACTGCCTTTGGAAATAGTGTTTCTGTGTTCACTCTGCCTGAAGCTTCATGCTTTGGGAATCATCATTAAATTTTGATGCAACTTTCTCTGCTGTAAGGGGAACAAGCTTCTTCTCTGCACATCCTCATAATCCCTGGCCTGTCATGTCATTCTGTCCTCTCTAAGCTCAGTAAGTGGGAAAGTCTGTGGCAAATAGATTGCAATGAGGAAAATGGGGCTTCTTCCAATTTAGACCTAAAACAGATCAATACAGGACCTTTCTAAATGGTGACAAGCCATAAACCATGGAGGAACAGAGTTGGCTGGAGTTACAAGTACAAAGATCATCAAAATGACATTGACAAGTCTAGAGAGTAATGAGAAAGGTGAATGGGATGCTGGTCATAGAGTCATATAGCACAGAAACAGACCCTTTGTTCCAACCAGTCCATGCTGATCATAATCCCAAACTAAACTAGTACCACCTGCCTGCTCCTGGCCCATATCCCTCCAAACCTTTCCCATTCATGTACTTATCCAAATGTCTCTTAAACATTGTAACTGTACCTGCAGTTATCAGTTCTTCAGGAAGTTCATTCCATTAGAACATAAGGGAGTGGAATGATGCCTCAGGTGTACAAAGCCCTGGTTAGATCACACGCACAGTGAGCACTGCACTTTGAGAAGGGTATCCTGACTCAAGAGGGACAGCAGGGCAGGTTCACCAGAATGAAACCTGGAATCCAAGGCTTAAATTACAAGGTGGAACTGCACAAAATGGGTTTGTATTCCCTGGAATTTAGAAGGATAAGGGATGATTTGATCAAAGTTTTTAAGGAAATGAAATGATGGGACAGTGTTTATAATATTATTGATTTCCAGAAACGCATTGACAACCTAAAGGGGAAACGAGGGACATCAAAATGTTAATTTATAGATCAACACATTGGGTTAAAAATTGCAAATGTGATAATCATGTAATCTGGCATCATGGAGCATGCTCAGTAAGCACAAAAGCACATGAGACTTCTGAGGTGAAAGGTCAATGACCATAATCTGAGGTCCCCACGAATAAAACGTCTTCATTACACATCCCTCACAGTTACTGCATACTCTCAGCAAACTCATGTGAGCCAGCTGGGTTGGCACTGGAGGCACCAATCCTGGCATTAGAGCGCTCCCACTTTCCAGTATTGCCTGATGGAACAAACCAGTGGATAGTGGAGATAAAATCTGGAATAAAATGTAGAAAAGAGATTTAGAACATGATAAAATACTTTAGGAATAAGTTTTATGTGGGATTGTGTTCACTGTGTTCTTAAGTCATCTGCTCAATTATCTTTGAGTATGTGGGGAATGGGAATGAACACCGGATGGGAGAGATCAGTGACATCTTTGACAGTGTAGCACTCCCTCGGTACAGCAACAACATTTTTGAGTTAGATTCCGACTGCATTTTCCTGGAGTTGTACCTGACCTCACAACCTTCAGAGTCAGAGCTTCACAGTCAGTATGATCACTGACCAGAAAGCAACATGAATACCCAAATACCCAGACAAGTGCCAACTATGTAAATCACATTTTGTCTCTTATCAAGATCCTAGCTGAAGTACTAACTCGACAAGTCAGATTCCAGAATGAAATCTGGTTTGATAGTTAATAAATTTATTTTTCTGCTTAGTTGGTTTCTGTTGTTATTAGTCACTGAAGCATACCCACATGAGGCTGCAGCTTTTCTTTAACAATGGAACTCATGTTTTACTCCACAAAAGAAGCAAGGTATCTGAATATAAAAGACAGTTCGAATGATTGTAAAATACAGAATAAAATCACATTTCAATCTGTTTCCTGACACTATCCATTACAGAGATTCAAATCCAGAGATCAGTGTTTCTCCTTGAACTGACTCCTTTCCATTCCTTTGCTGTGTGGAGACAATCCTTGGGTCCTTTCTAAGTCTGCTGACATGAACTTTTCATAAATCCTACAGCGCCCACCTTCTCAGTTCTATTCACTTGTACATTTCTGATGAAAAAAAACTCTCCGGATTTGGAAAGTTTTAAAACGAAACTCTTCTGATGATATAACAGAGCAGGTCAGGCAGCATCAGAGGAGCAGGAAAGTCAACATTTCGGGTTTACACCCGTGCTCCTCTGATGTTGTCTGACCTGCTGTGTTCCTCCAGCTCCACACTGTATTGACTCTGACTCCAGCATCTGCAGTTCTTGCTATCTCTCATGAAATAACAGATTCTCTGAATGACCCTGAACTCTCAGCAAAGAAACTAAACTTTAGAACTCAAATCTGGTGTCTTCTGAAATGAAATTTTTTTAAAAATTAATGCTGGATTCTAACTATTTACCCTAACTTTCATAAACCTAATAGTATAAACATCTTTCCATTAACACCACAGGGGTTTTCATTCACCTGCTTTTTGATAACATGCTGGATTTAGTTACCAGATTTAGAAGGACTCTCCCTCGCCTTTAATTTAGAAAGAAACCCCTTCACAGAAGTAATCATCACCAATCTGTTTCTATTTTGAAATCCAAAGTTTAAAAATAGTAGAAATATATCTAAATTATACACTTCTCATCATACTCTGAACTCAAATTTTGAGACTCAAGTCAGTGCAGCAACTTGAGAACTGAACCCAGGTGGACTCTCCAATGCAGACCATTTCAATCCTCAGTCGTTGGGCATTGGAAAGAATAGGAATGGGAATAAAGTGGTGATTTTTGAAAAAGGATGTCAGACTTTTCTAAGGGGTGGGATAGTTGACAGGGTTCTGGTGGTTACAAAGACAGGATCAAGGAGAGGGAACAATGTGGGATGGAGCTGGGTGTTGGCAGAGTTGGACAATGCAGGGAATGTCAGAATGGGCTGGGACTGGGTGGGAATAATAGGGGTGGACAGGAGGAATGTAGCAGCTGGGAGAATCTAGCAGGTCAGTGGGCAGGATAAGAATGATTGAGTTATATCTTGAAAGCCTTGACTTCTCAAAGTTGCATTCTCTCTGATTCCCATCGCTGAGAGAGAGCCTGGATCAGAAACTGATGAGCTTCTGAGTCTGTCACTCTACCTTAGACCAGGCTGTAGTTCCAGTAGATTTCTGCTGAACTTGAACAATTGGAGAAAGGGAGAGAGAGAGAAAGGAAAGAGGTTCCCACCATACATGCAGTGAGACACTGAGTGATCCAACTGACTGTCCGAACAGTGTAACCATTCCTGGGTTCCCACCAAACTCATGAATATTCTTCTGTACCCACTGCAGGGCTGCCAATTGGTCCAGGAACCCAAAATTCCCTCGAGCATATTCATCTCCTGTGCTGTGTCACAAACAGCAAAACAAAGGTGTAAGACACTTAGTACTTAACATTTAACTTTTGCTTACTAAGTTTCTGGCAGAAGAGCACAGCTTCATGAAAAAGCATCATTATCTGGGAAATTTTGACTGATAACAAGTTCCTGTCTGGGCACAGACCAGCACAGGACAGTATGATCAGGAACTTCATGGGATTAGTGAGGCACCTTCTTCCCTAAGGGACATTGTGGTTCAACCCACAGCAGGTGGATTGCAGCGGGTCAAGAGGGCAGCTCACCACCTCCTTCTCAAGTGGGCAACCAGGGACAGGCAATAAAATGCTGGCCCAGCCAGAGATGCCCATGTCCCTGTTCTTGGTAAAACTGCAAGCTGTGAAATGTATGGATTTATACTGACCAGAGAGTGAAGGAGAGGTATACAAATGCTACGTTTTACAGTACACTCAGTGAGTCTGTGACAATGCACTCTTTCTCCTGCCTGCTGTAGCTCAGAGTCACCGTGGAAACCCCCTCACCCTATCATTAACCCCCCGTTTATAATCTGATGGCTTCAGGCTCAGAGGTGGAGACAAAGCCCATTGCAACACTGAAACACCCAATAACAGGAGGGGCTTTTACTGCTGAATACACAGGCTTGTCCCCCTCCAACCCCTCCAACTCCCCCCTCCTGCTCCCACCTCTTCCCCCGTCCCCAACTCTACTCCCCCCATGACTCCCATCACATCCCTGCAGCTGGAGACCAAGTATGTTGCAAGTGAGGGTCCAGGGGTTTTTGTGAAGATATTACTGTTGTTGTCACTGTCATTGTGGGATTATTGGTCATGATTATCACACGAACCAGGAGCAGGCCATTCTGCCCCTCAAGCCTGCTCTGCCATTTAATAAAATCAAGGCTGATCTGATTGTAACCTCATTGTATACTTGTACATTGTAACATTACCATCATAACTGCACTTCTTGTGACAGCCAGTAAATGGTATTCAATCCTATTTTCTGGTAAAATAGCTTATAAACATAGAGAAGGAACAACATCCACTTGCTCACAGGAGTTTGAGGTGAGTGGTTTAGAAATAAAGTTCAGGAGATCAGAGTGCTAAGGAATGATGGTCCCGGACTTCAGCACGGCTAAGGAAGGATCCTGCAGAAACGATACTCAGCAGCTCAGGAATGTGCTGCATTGGGGAACAGTCCTAGAAACTGACAGCTTCCTGACTGTGGAGGGATCATGTCCTGGAGAACTCAGGGAGCTGCTGAAGGATCTGAGATCACATCCTCGAGAGCTTAGTGATCTGCTGAGGGATCTATGATCAACTCCTGGAGAACTCAGGATCTGCTGAGGCAACAGACCCTTCAGTCCAACTCATCCCTGCTGACCAGATATCCTAGATAAATCTAGTCCCATTTGCCAGCATTTGGCCCATATCCCTCTAAACCCTTCCTATCCATGTAGATGCCTTTAAATGTTGTCATTGTACCAGCCTCCACCACTTCCTCTGGCAGCTCATTCCATACACGCACCACCCTCTGTGTGAAAAAGTTGCCCTTCAGGTCCCTTTTAAATTGTTCCCCTCTCAACTTAAACCTATGCCTTATAGTTTTGGACTCCCCTACCCTGGGGAAAAGTCCTTGTCTATTTATCCTATCCATGCCCCTCATGAGTTTATAAACCTCTATAAGGTCACCCCTCAGCCTCCGACGCTCCAGGGAAAATAGCCCCAGTCTATTCAGCCTCTCCCTATAGCTCAATCCCTCCAACCCTGGCAACATCCTTGTAAATCTTTTCTGAACCCTTTCAAGTTTCACAACATTCTTCCTATAGCAGGGAGACCAGAAATGCATGCAGCATTCCAAAAGTTGCCTAACTAATGTCTTGTACAGCCGCAACATGATCCCCCCTCAACTCCTATACTCAATGCACTGGCCAATAAAGGCAAGTATACCAAATGCCTTCTTCACTGTCCAGTCTACCTGCGACTCCACTTTCAAGGAACTATGAACCTGCACTCCAAGGTCTCTTCAGTCAGCAACATTCCCCAGGACCTTACCATTAAATGTATAAGTTCTGTCCTGATTTGCCTTTCCAAAATGTAGCACCTCACACTTATCTATTACCTGCCACTCCTTGGCTCTTTGGCCTATCTGATCAGGATTCTGTTGTACTCTGAGGTAACCACCTTCACTGCCCACTACACCTCCAGTAATAGAGGATCATATGCAAATAAATATAGTAATAAGTAAAAATATATCCAGAAAGAAATTGAACAAATTCTATGATATTGGTTTCACACTATTAATAAGTGTTTTCTTAAACATCTGTATTACTGCTTCTCTAACACTATGCAAAAGTTTAGGATCAAATTGAAACATGCAGTGCACACTGCACAAACAGTATACATCTATCTTGTCAGAATGTATTTGTTTTGTACATGAAAAAGGTCTTCATTCTGTATCGGGCTTCTTACACTCTGAATTTTGTTTCCTCAGATATCATCTGGATGGGTATATGAACAGGAAGTATTTAAAGGGACATGGGCCAAATGCTGGCAAATGGGACTAGATTTATATAGGTGTCTGGTCAGCATGAACGAGTTGGACCAAAGGGTCTGTTCCTGTGCTGTATATCTCTATGACTCGATCTGGAGAACTCAGGGATCTGCTGAGGGATCTGAGATCATGTCCTGGAGCATCCAGTAATCTGCTGAAGGATTTGGAATCACCTCTTGGAGAACACAGGGGTGTACTGAGGGATCTGACATCACATCCCGAAGAACTCAGTGATCTGCTGAGGGATCTAGGATCACCACCTGGAGAATTCGGGGATCTGTTGAGGTATCAGGAATCACATCCCGAAGAACTTGGGGATCTGCTGAGAGATCTGAGATCACAACCTGGAGAACTCAGGGCTCTGCTGAGAGATCTGAGATCACGTCCTGAGAAGTCAGGCAGCTGTTAAGGGATTTGAGATCTCAGAGGGAGGGAGTGAGGGATATGGGTAGGGCAGGGGGAGAAGACACAGAGTCTTTGCCAGACAAATCGCACTGCGAGTCAGTGTAAGAGAGAATGAACAGAATGAGACAGTAAAGATGGAAGTGGAGGAAGGATAGAATGATAAATGAGAAAGACTGAGTGACAGGAAGGGAGAGTGAGACATAAAAGGAGAGACTGTGGAGAGAGAGAGAGTAGAGAGTGCATGAGGGAGAGACAGAAAGTGATAGGCAGCGTGAGAAAAAATGTGAGAATCATAAAAAAGAGAGACTGTAAGGAATAAAACAGGAGACAGAGAGAGAATGAGTGAGGGAGAGAATTTGACATTAAAAAACAAAGATATTTTAAAAAGTACGTCCATTCCGCTCACAAGAGAGAGAGATTTGTCGGTTTACTTCAAGGGAGTATGTGAGTCTCTATCTCCCCATGACTGTGTCCTAACTGGATACTTGTTATTGTTCACTGCTAAAAGTCATTTCTATTTATAATTATGCCTTTAACACAATAAAATGCCCAAGGATCTTCATAAAAGCTTTGTGAACCAAATAATGACTGTGCTCCACACAAGGAGATATTAGATCAGCTGACTAAAGGCTTGGTCAATGAAATAGGCTTTAAGAAGCTTCCTAAATAAAAGGCTTGAGATGCAGGGACAACAAGGTGTAGAGCTGGATGAACACAGCAGGCCAAGCAGCATCAGAGGAGTAGGAAAGCTAATGTTTCAGGTCTGGATCCTTCTCTAGGCCTGAGATGCAGACAGGTTTCGGGAGGCAATTCTAGAGTTTAAGGTCCAGGCAGCTGAACATGGAGCTGCCCAATATTAAGACAATTAAACGCGGGGATGCTGAAGAGGACAGAACTAGAGGACCCCTGATATTGCTGAAGATTATGTGTCAGGAGGAGATGACAGAAATAGGAAGGGCTGAGTGAGGGCTGTGGAAGACTCTGAAAACAAGGGTAGGATATTCTGAATGGAGAGTGTCTTCGACTGGGAGACACTCCCAGGCAGGCAGCATACAGGGTGAATGAGGCTTCATGTGAGTTAAGCCACAAAGGCTGGAGAAGTTCTGATGAGCTCAAGTTTGCACTTACCTGAGGAAGCCAGCCACACTGATCCTGTACTGAATTATCACCACCACGACATTGCCATAACCGGCCAGGGCTGTCCCACTAAAGGAAGAACTCTTGCCCAGAATGAAGGCTCCTCCATGGATATAGACCATAACCTGGGAGGCAGAGCAAGGGAGAAACTGAAATCTTTGATGCACACCAACCTGAAGAGTCCCCAGGAAATCCAAGCTGGGTTGAGAAAACGGCGGGGAAGTATAGAATTTCTTTTGACTGAATGTTTTAGATCCAACCCTCACCCATCCATGATCCCAAAGCCACAGCCAGAAGCTGATTGGCTGCTCCTTCAATCAGCCACTTCCAGGCTGGTCAGAGCTGCTGGTTAACTTTGACTGGATCACTCACCAGTCATTTGCCAGTGAATCAATCCAATGGTGCAGCTCAGGAGGACGTTCAACCCCAAGGTAAAGGTGGGCTTGGGGACAGTGGACTGGGGGCAATGGGGTGGACAATTACAGAGGTGGGGGGCAAGATGATTGGTGGAAGGATTATAGGGAACATGAGGAAAACCCTTCCCACCCAGGACAAGCTGGGATCCAGAATCCACTGTCTAGTTTAATAGTGGATGCAGAAACCTCTTATTCACTGAAAGGGAACCTAGATCCATAATGGAAGTTGCCAGGTTACAGACCAGGGGCCCGATAGTGGGATTTAAAAAAAAAACATTTTATTGTGTTAACTTGTTCAGTAATATTATTGCTGGCCTCTGGAGCAGGTGGGACTTGAACCCAGGCCTCCTATCTCAGAGGCAGGGAGTCTACCACAGCACCACAACAGCCCTATGGTCAGTGGGATTAGAATGGATTTTAAAAATATTTAACCTATTTTTCTAATCAGCCTGTTCAGAGATGTCATTACACACTGCTGGAGCAGGTGGGACTTGAACTCAGGGATACGGTCCAGGGATAGGGACATTACCATTGTGCCACAAGACAGTCCTCTTGAGTCCTTTCTTTAAATAAAATTAACATTCTTCTAAGGAGCCTGTTCAGGGACATTATTTCACGGCTCTGGGGCAGGTGGGATTTGAGCCCAGGTCTCCCATTCCAGGGGCAGGGATGCTACCACTACACCACAGGAATCCTACCATCTGTGGGATTAGAATGGACAATTTATTGTATTGGGCTAGCAAAGATGTGATATGTTGAACGGCCTCTTCCAGGGCTGTAATGTTTCGAAGGCTCTGTGTTTCCTGTCCTGGTTCTTTGTCTCATACACCCCACTTCCCTTCCTCCCCATCCAAAGCTCCTCACACATTCAGCCTATTCCTGATATTCCTGTTGAATCTGCTACCACTGCCCCTTCAGGCAGCACATTCCAGATTACAGCTCGTTACATGGTGGAAGGGATTTCTCCTCATCTCCCCACAAAGGTCTGTGTCCCGGGGGCTGGTCTGAACATTGCGAACCTTATTGATGTGAAGAGTCAATTACAAAGAGATTTCCCTCTCTCTTAGGGGTCAGGAAGCTGATACTTTACCTCCCCCATCCCTTAGCCTCTTGCTCACTCACTATCACTCACTATCTATGTGCCATCCCCATTCAGGCAGTAGTCACACAACACCAGATTATAGTCCTACAGTTTTGTTTGAAGCTTGTGATTTCAAATAAACTTGTTGGCCTATAACTTGATGTTGTGTGATTTCTGACTTTGTCCATCCCTGTCCAACACTGGCACGTCCACATCATTCCCACTCAGGCAGATGCAGAGGGGTTTAAATGCATCCTCCTGCTCCTACATCGCAAATTGTTGACTTACAGGCAGAGAGATGTTTTGCTGTGAAGGATGGACTGGAGTATAGACGCTGAGATACAAGCAGTCCTCACTGGCAGGCACCGGGAATGGCCCCAGATGTTTTCTGAATTTCTGCAGGCACCTGGCAGTGTGAATGAGCAGTACATTTTTTAGTTATTATTCCTGAGAAAGATCACTGCCCTGAATCTCCACACATGCTGTAAAATAGGCAATTCCCTGCATGTTCTATTTTAATCTGAGATGATTTGAAAACATCTCGGAGTTTGCGCTACAGCTCTGCCTGGTCAGTCTGTCCCTGTCTCTGTCCATTACTTGGAATTACAGACAGTTCACAGCACAGTCCCAGAACTGTCATAAAAACCACAAAAAGAAACTGCAGATAACTGTAAATCAGAAACGAAAACAGAAGTTGCTGGAAAAGCTCAGCAGGTCTGGCAGCATCTGTGGAGAGAAATCAGAGGTAGTGTTTTGGAGCAAGTGTCCCTTCCACAGAACTGCCAACCTGACGACTCTGTGCTGCTTCACTTTGATCAATTCAGTTCTTCCCTCCTGCTTCAAGATGTTCTTTTCTTCTCTTTCAGTGGAGCAGTTTTTCCTGATTCCCTGAAGGGATTCCCAGCTCATGGGGTAGGGGAGTAAGTCTCAGAAAGAAGGTTAGCAACACCAGGGGGTGGCATGTGCTGGGAGAGGGTGGGGTGTGGGTCCTCTGTGAGCATTCAGTGGGTAGTTTTAAAGCTAGCCCCCATTTGGATACAATCACTGGGTTGTGCCAGCCTTGGGAAATATAGCTGACTACAGTTACATCAGAGCAATGTTGAGATTCTGCACTCAGCCACTATGGTGCCTGGTGGTGAAGTGGCGACGTCAGTTTTTTTTAATAACCTACAGCCCTAGGCTAATACTCTGGGAATGTGGGTTGAAATCTCACCGTGGCAAATGGTGACATTTGATTCCATTTAAAAATAAATCTAGAAGGGAAAGCTTGCTTTCCTGGAGCTGCTCTCTGAGCAATAAGTACCTGTCCAGCCAAATAACACAGTCGTCCTGTGACAGAATACAAATTGGTTGCAGCTGTGTATGTCCCCTCTAATTTCTCCAGTCATCATGGGAACCTCCAAAGACCATACAATGGCAGTGGCCGGACAATCCAGAAGTAAAGGTGTCGGAGCAGCGATTACTGTTCTCAGAGGCTCTGTCTGACCCTAAAGTCAGAGAAGTCATACAACACAGAAACACACCCTTCTGTCCAACCAGCCCATTCCGATCATAATCCCTGGCCTATATCCCTCCAAACCTTTCCAATTCATGTACTTATCAAAATGTCTCTTAAACATTGTAACTGTACCCACATTCACCACTTCCCCTGGAAGCTCATTCCACACACCAAAGACTCTGTGTAAAAGAATCGCCCCCTCTTTCTTCTCTCGCCTTAAAAATATGCCCCCGGTCTTGAAGTTCCCCACCCTAGGGAAAATACATCCGCCATTCACCTTATCTATGTCCCTCATGATTTTACAAACCTCTATACAGTCATCCCTCAAACTCCTATGCTCCAGTGAAAAAAGTTAAAAAAGATGTCTATCTAGCATCTCCTTATAACTCAAACCCTCCATTCCCAGCAACATCCCAGTAAATCTCTTCTGAAACCTCTCCAATTTGATAATATCCTTCCCGTAATAGGGCAACCAGACCTCTTAGAGACAATCAGAGATAGTAGGAACTGCAGATGCTGAAGAATCCGAGACAACAAGGTGCAGAGCTGGATGAACACAGCAGGCCAAGCAGCATCATAGGAGCAGCAAGGCTGAAGTTTTGGGCCTAGACCCTTCATCAGAAAAGGGGGAGGGGAAGGGGGTTCTGAAATAAATAGGGAGAGAGTGGGAGGCAGATAGAAGATGGATAGAGGAGAGGATAAGTGGAGAGGAAACAAACAGGTCGAAGAGGCGGGAATGGAGCCAGTAAAGGTGAGTGTAGGTGGGGAGTTAGGGAGGGGATAGGTCAGTCCAGGGAGGACGGACAGGTCAAGGGGGCGGGATGAGATTGGTCGGTAGGAGATGGGGGTGCGGCTTGAGGTGGGAGGAGGGGATAGGTGGGAGGAAGAACAGGTTAGGGAGGCGGGGACGAGCTGGACTGGTTTTGGGATGCGGTAGGGGGAGGGGAGATTTTGAAGCTTGTGAAATCCACATTGCTACCATTGGGCTGCAGGGTTCCCAAGCGGAATATGAGTTGCTGTTCCTGCAACCTTCGGGTGGCATCGTTGTGGCACTGCAGGAGGCCCAGGATGGACATGTCGTCTGAGGAATGGGAGGGGGAGTTGAAATGGTTCACGACTCTTTCAATTCCTCCCACTTCCTACAGACAAAGGGGGTGGCCATGGGTACCCGCATGGGCCCAAGCTACGCCTGCCTCTTTGTAGGTTACGTGGAACAATCCCTCTTCCATACCTACACCGGCCCTAAACCCCACCTCTTCCTCCGTTACATTGATGACTGTATCGGCGCCGCCTCGTGCTCCCACGAGGAGCTCGAACAGTTCATCCACTTCACCAACACCTTCCACCCCAACCTTAAGTTTACCTGGACCATCTCTAATACCTCTCTCCCCTTCCTGGACCTCTTGGGAACCGCTTGGGAACCCTGCAGCCCAATGGTAGCAATGTGGATTTCACAA
>NC_063346.1:3323523-3358199 GCF_021869965.1 Rhincodon typus
CTTTACTGGCTCCATCCCCGCCTCTTCGACCTGTTTGTTTCCTCTCCTCTATCCATCTTCTATCTGCCTCCCACTCTCTCCCTGTTTATTTCAGAACCCCCTTCCCCTCCCCCTTTTCTGATGAAGGGTCTAGGCCCGAAACGTCAGCCTTTCTGCTCCTATGCTGCTGCTTGGCCTGCTGTGTTCATCCAGCCCTGCACCTTGTTGTCCCAGTCTATCCAACCTTCCTTCATAGCTAAAATCCACCATACCAGGCAATATCCTGGTAAACCTTTTCTGTACCCTCTCCAAAGCATCCACATCCTTCTGGTAATGTGGTGACCAGAACTGTACACAATATTCCAAGTGATGCCTAACTAAAGTTCTATAAAGCTGCAGCATAATTTGTCTATCTTTATACTCAATGACCCTTTTAATAAAGGCAAGAATGCCATAAGCCTTTTTTACTACCTTATCTACCTGCACTGCCACCTTCAGTGATCTGTGAGTCTGCACACCCAGATCCCTTGCATAACAATACTCCTAAGGGTTCTGCCATTCACTGTATAATTTCCACTTGTATTTGACATTCCAAAATGCATCACCTCATATTTGTCCAGATTAAACTCCACCTGTCATTTTTCTGACCATGCCTCCAACTAATCTATACCCTGCTGTATCCTCTGACCATCCTCCTCACTATCCACAACTCCACCAATCTTTGTGTCTCCACAAACTTACTAATTAAACCAGCTACGTTCTCCTCCAAATCATTTATTGAGACCATGAACAGCAGAGGTCCCAGCACTGGTCCCTGTGGAACACCATTAGTCGCAGCCCTCCATTCCAAAAAGCATCCTTCCACCGCTACCCTCTGTCTCCTATGACTAAGCCAGTTCTGTAGTCATCTTGCTGCTCACCCTGATACCATGTGATTTCACCTTTTGTACCAGTCTGCCATGAGGGACCTTGTCAAAGGCTTTACTGAAGTCCATGTAGACAACATCAACTGCTTTTCCCGCAATCATCTTCGTCACCTCCTCAAAAAACTCAATCAAGTCAGTGAGGCATGACCTCCCCTGCACAAAACCATGATGTCTGTCATTAATAAGTCCATTTGTACCTAAATGCTTATAGATCTTGATCCTGAGAATCTTTTCCAATAATTTCCCTACCACCAATGTGAAGCTCACAGGCCTATAATTTCCTGGATTATCCCTGCTACCCTTCTTAAACAATGAAACAACATTAGCTATTCTCCAGTCCTCTGGGACCTTGGTTCATTGTGCCCAGCCTAGGCTCCAGGTAGCTGAACACATGCTCCACAATGCAGAGTGAGTGTTGAGATGCCAGAATCAGAAGTTCATGGAGTACATGGGGGGTTGTCGGGCTGGAGGGGTTTACTGAGACCCTCAGGACAGGGGTCAGACCACAAAGGGATTTGAAACAAGGATATAATTTTAAAGTTCAGGCAGTTTAGTTTATTTTATCTCATTCTAACATTATTTCTTAGCTATTTTCTGACACACTCCTTTTATGATCAATTTATAACTTTTACCTTTTATAGGCTTTTACAACATGGGAGGAAGCAATTCAGACCATTGTTTCTGTGCTGGTCCATCAGAAGACCCTACTCAATTAATCTCATTCTCTGATTTTACTGATGCTAACCCAGTCCCTAGTAAAGGCCAATTGGAAATTGACTTCTTGCTATGAGGGTTCAGGTTTTGGAAAATCCCTGATTTTTTTAAACAAGAGACACCAATTAAAGCTGGAATAAGGAAGGCTAAGAGGAAGTATGGGGAAAGGATGGCAGGCTGTGCTAAAACAAATCATAAAATAGTAAGAGGGTAGTGAAGGATAGAGTGGGCCCCATAAGGAACAAACAGGGTAAGCTGCCACTGAAGCAATGGATATGGCAGAGGTACTAAATGAGTATTTTGCTTCTGTCTTTATCAAATTAGAAGATGGTGACATTGGGCTGGTTGATCATGTGGGTGTTGAGGAACTGAATAGTATAGTGATAGATAAAGAGGAGGTGCTAAAAGACTAGCCACACTCCAGGTACAGAAGTCACCAGGCCTGGATGGAATCCATCCAAGATTCCTGAGAGAGCCAAGGGAGCCGTTGATAGAAATGTTCCAGGCCTCTCTAAACACAGGATCAGTCACAGGAGCTGGAGGATTGCGAATGTGACACTGTTGTTTAAGAAAGGGACAAAGGATAACAGGAAACTACAGAGCTGTTAGCTTGTTGTCAATAGTGAGAAACCTGATGGAGGTCATAATACAGGATAAGGTAAATGTACACTTGGAGAAAAATAAGTTAATTCAGTGATGGTAATGCCATTGGATAGTCAAGGGGGTAATGGTTAGATTCTCCCTTGGTGGAGATGGTAATTGCCAGATGTTTGCAATGTGTAAATGTTATCAAGCCAAACTTGAATATTTTCTGGGAATCCAAATTGCAACAGAATATGAAATTGACACAGACCAATTGTCCCCTGATCATTGCATATCCCCACTTCTGACCTTATGCTGGAGGGAAGTTATTGTAGTGTTGGGCTCAAAAGTGATACCTTTAAACCTAACCATTAAGGATTAATTGAACAAACCAATGACCAATTGAAGTTGTGGAAAAATACATGAAAATGGACCTGGTGTAAAAGAGTAGCTTATTGTGGCTGGTTGTCTGTGGGAACTAATTCTTTTATGTAGTTAACATGGGAGTCACTTGGAAATGTTTCTGACTTATTTTCTACACAAAAGAATGTACAGAAAATTCTGAAATGGAGATACAGCATGTAACCAGAATAGTATAAACATCAGGGACTCTCCCCACCGGACCTCGTTTGTGAGACAGGGGGCCATCAGACTGGGGTTCAAGAGCCAATACTGTGGAAATGGAGACCAAGCTCCAAGTGTGAACCATCACCCAGTGGTCTCTTACAGACAGAAAACAGTGAGACTCACTCGTGGAATAAGTTGAAAGTATTTTAAGTGAATAGATTCACTTGTTAGATTGCATCTATTTAAATTAGATCAAGCTCATAAATTTGCTTTATATCAAAGTGCACGTCTTCTTGTAATCGTTTTGATCTGACTTTACAGAACCGATGAGGTACTTTCAGCCTCTCAATACAATCATTGATGAAGCAGCTGAAGATGGTTGAGCCTAGGACAGTGCCCTGAGAAACTCCTGTGGGAGAGAAACATGAGTAAAGACAGTCAGTCAATTGGGAACTTAGTAGGTCTCTGCTAACTGTAGGAAGGGGGTTGGGAAATGAGTCCATACCATCTCAACATAGAATCTTAGAAAGTGTTTGTGAACCCCCGGAATGCATACCCTCAATTGAAACCTCTGTGAATCTGCAGTGTAACAGAATACTGCGGGGAGGTGATGGGCTAACGGTATTATCACTGGACCCAGCGATCCAGATAATATTCTGGGGACCAAGGTTCAAATCCCGCTACAGCAGATGGTGGAATTTGAATCCAATAAAATATCTGGAATTAAGAATTAAGATGACCATGGATCCATTGCCAATTATCGGGAAAAGCCCATCTGGTTCACTAATGCCCTTAAGAGAACAAACTGCCATCCTTAGCTGGTCAGGCCTACATGTGACTCCAGACCCACAGCAATGTGGTTGACTTTGAACTGCCCTCTGGGCAATTAGGGATGGGCAATAAATGCAGCCTAGCCAGTGACACCTTCACCCCATTAATGAATAAAAAATAACGAGGGGTCAAGTGTGGATTGAGAGGTATGCACAGTTCGACTGGACTCTGTGTGGGACCTTTGTTTTGAAACCACAGGAATGAGCTGGTTTTGAAACAAGTACAAACTTTGCAAATTGAGTGCAGAGCAGGATAAACACAGAGGGAGCTCATGATTTAGATCAGAGCTCATCGCTAATGCTGGACAAACAGAGTTGGAGGTTTTCCTCCAATCTAAATTGCTGCTGGTATAGGAGTTAATTAATCACTGGGGTTGAACAATGTTTTAAAGGGACAGCTCTGGAGAGATAATGTGTGGTATTTGAAGAGCCATTGAAATTTCTTGACCTTGGAGAAAGAAAGATCCTTATTTCTTTTCAACAGGTGTGGTATAACACAGGACTGGAAGGATTAGGAAGGCTCAAATGGAGATGTAGTGGCAGCACAGAGGGATACAGACGGGAGGGAGTTGCTCTGGGAGTCCTCAACATTGACTCTGAACCCCATGAAGTCTCATGGCTTCAGGTTAAACATGGGCAAGAAAACCTCCTGCTGATTACCACGTACTGTCCTCCCTCAGCTGATAAATCAGTATTCCTCCATGTTAAACAACACTTTGAGGAAGCACTGAGGATGGCAAGGGCACAAAACGTCCTCTGGGTGGGGGTTTTCAATGTCCATCACCAAGAGTGGCTCGGCAGCAGTACTACTGATCGAGCTGGTCGGATCCTAAAGGACATAGCTACTAGACTGGGTCTGCGGCAGGTGGTGAGGGAACCAACAAGAGGGAAAAACATACTTGACCCCATCCTTACCAATCTGCCAGCTGCTGTGGAATCAGTCCATGACAGTATTGGTAAGAGTGACCATCACACAGTCCTTGTGGAGATGAAGTCCCACCTTCACATTGACAATAACTTCCATCGTGTTCTGTGGCACTATCACCGTGCTCAATGGGACAGACTTCACACAGATCTAGCAACTCAAGACTGGGCATCCACAAGGTGCTGTGGGCCATCAACAGCAGCAGAATTGTACTCCAGCACAATCTGCAACCTCATGGCTCGGCATATCCCCCACTCAACCATTACCATCAAGGCAGGGGATCAACCCTGGTTCAATGGAGAGTGCAGGAGGGCACGCCAGGAGCAGCACCAGGCATACCTGAAGAAGAATTTCCAGTTTGTGGACTCCAGCTGCTTCCTCTTTACCATGGGCATGCAATCGTTTTACACGTCCATCCCCCATCAGGATGGTCTCAGGGCTCTCCAGGTCTTCCTGGAAGAAAGGCCTGAACCATCCTCATCCTCCGCCACCCTCCGCCAATTGGCTGAACCCATCCTCACCCTGAACAACTTCTCCTTTAACTCATCTCCCTTCCTTTAGGTCAGAGGGGTAGCTATGTGTACCCACATGGGCTGGAGTTATGCCTGTCTCTTTGTGGGGTACATGGAACATTTCTTGTTCCAGTCCTACTCCGCACCCCCCAACAACTCTTTCGCCGATACATCAATGACATCATCAGCGCTGCTTCCCCCTCTCGCCTTGAATTGGAAAGGTTTATCGATTTTATTTCCAATTGCCATCCCACTCTCATTTTCAACTGGTCCATCTTGGACTCTTCCCTTCCCTTCCTTGACATCTCTGTTTCCATTTTTGGGGATAGACTGGCCACTAATATCCACCCCAAACCCAGTGACTCCCACAGTGACCCTGACTATACATCCTCACACCCTGCTTCCTGTAAAGACTCTATTCTATTCTCCCAGTTCCTCTGTTCTGATCTGTTCCAATGCAGCCAACTTCGACAAGGGAGCCTCCAAAATGTCCACCTTCTTCCTCAACCGAGGATTCCCCAGCACTGTTGTCAACAGAGCCCTCAATCGGGTCTGACCCATTTTCCACACTTCCACCCTCACCCCTTCTGTTCCCTCCCGCAACAGCGATAGGGTTCCCCTTATCCTCACCTACCATCCCACCAACATCCACATCCAGAAGATCATCAGACGCCATTTCCACCATCTCCAGCCCTTACCACAACCCCCACACACCAGGCCTTGTTACCACATGGTCTGCTATTACACACGACCCATTGTTAGCCATTAAAAGTACCCATTAATAGCTAATCATTCTCCTAGGCTGACCATTATCCACTGCTTTGTCTGTCCAACTCCTCTTGTCTCTCTTGGGGTTCTATCCCTACCTATTGTTTACTCCTTATCCCCTCCCTCACCCTATATTCCGCATAAAAGATGGTTTTCCTAGCTGCTATCAGTTCTGAGGAAAGGTCACTGGACCCAAAACTTTAACTCTGATTTCTCTCCACAGATGCTGCCAGACCTGCTCAGTTTTTCCAGCAATTTTTGTTTTTGTTTCTGATTTCCAGCATCCACTATTCTTTTGAGTTTTATATCCAAAAATGAAGCGATCCCACAACCAACCGATCAGATCTAAGCTCTGCAGTCCTGCCACATCCAGTGGTGAATGGTGGTGGACAATTAAACAACTCTCTGGAGGAGGAGGCTCCACAAATATCCCCATCCTCAATGATGGAATAGCCCAGCACATCAGTGCCAAAGATAAGGTTGAAGCTTTCACAGCAATCTTCAGCCAGAAGTGCCGAGTGGATGATCCATCTCGGCCTCCTCCAGTGGTTCCCGTCATTACACAGATACCAGTCAATTTGATTAATTCCATGTGATATTAAGAAATGATTGCAGACACCAAATACTGCAAAGGCTATGGACCCTAACAACATTCTGGCAATAGTACTGAAGACTTGTGCTCCAGAACTTGCCGCTCCCCTAGTAATAGTTACAACACTGGTATCTACCTAACAACGCGGAAAATTGCCCAGGTACATCCTGTACACATAAAGCAAGACAAATCCAACCCGGCCAATTCCCGCCCCATCAGTCTACTCTTGATCATCAGTAAAGTGATGGAAGGTGTCAGTAACAGTGCTATCAAGCAGCACCTGCTCAGCAATAACCTGCTCAGTGGTGCCCAGTTTGGGTTCTGCCAGGGCCACTCAGCTCCTGACCTCATTACAGCCTTGGTTCAAACATGGGCAAAAGAGCTGAATTCCAGAGGGGAGGTGAGAGTGACAGCCCTTGATATCAAGGCTGCATTCGACTGGGAGTGGCATCAAGGAGCCCTGGCAAAACTGGAATCAATGAGTATCAGGGGGCAAACTCTCCGGTGGTTGGAGTCATACCTGACACATAGGAAGATGGTCGTGGTTGTTGGAGATCAACCATCTCAGCCCCAGGAGTTCCTCAGGGTAGTGTCCTTGGCCCAACCATCTTCAGCTGCTTCATCAATGACCTTCCCTCCATCATAAGGTCAGAAGTGGGGATGTTCGCCGATGATTGCACAACGTTCAGCACCATTCACGACCCCTCAGATACTGAAGCAGCCTGTGTTCAAATTTGTGTCTACCTACAGCACATAGACTGCAGAAGTTCAAGAAGGCAGCTCACCATCATCTTCTCAAAGGCAACCAAGCCTAGCCAGCGACGCCCATGTCCCATGAATGAATTAAAAACACTTTAAAATGTGAAACAATTGAGACAGTTCAAATACAAATGTCCATCTCAGAAACTGTGGAATTTCCTGCTGCTCCTTGAACACTTTTGATCTCTTGTCCAAATATATCCTGTTGTCAATTGATTTTCAATTTTTGTTTCTTGTTTATGTGAAGCAGCTCACGATGATTTATTATGTTAAAGTTGCTGTAACAGTACAAATTGTTGTTCAATTGCTTCCTCCAACAAGTTGCCTTTTGAACAAGGGACACAATGTCCACCTTCTGTTTCATTCCCCGGCACTTTCAGGGGAAATGTTCAAAAGCACTTTTAAGTGCTCATCCACACAAAGGATGGTAGAAGTTTGGAATTGTCTTCCACAAACAGCAGTGGATGTTGGAAAAGTTAATTGTAAATCTCAGATAGATAATTTTTTGATAAGCAGGGATTATGAGCCAAAGACAGGTATGTGAAGTTAGGCCACAGATCAACCATGACATCACTAAATATTGGAACAGGTTTAAGGGGCAGAATGGCCTCCTTCCGTTCCTATCATTCACTCACCCCTCTCTGCTCAGTTGAACCTTTCATACATCTCTCCTCCCATTTAGTACCCGAGCTGCACTCTACCCAAAGACTTTGTCCCCAACAATTCCTACTCAACAATCACTAACTATCTGCCCTGATCCACCCATGGTCACACTTCAGTCAAGAAAGCACAACAATGCCTCTACATCCCCAGGAGGCTAAGGAAATTGAGCATGTCCACAAGGACCTTTAGCGATTTTTACAGATGCACCATAGAAAGCATCCTCTCTGGATGCGTCACAGCTTGGTTATGGCAACTGCTCATCCCCAGACCACAAGAAACTACAGAGAGTAGTGAACACAGCCCAGTCCACCTTAAAAATGAGCCTTTCTTCCATTGACTCTACACTTCCTACTGCCTCAGGAAAACAACCAACACAATCAAAAACCCCTCCCAGGGGGTTATAATCTCTTCCACCAATTTCCACGGGCAGAAGATACAATAGTTTGAAAACACATACCGACAGATTTAGAAACAGCTTCTTCCCTGCTGTTACCTGGAAAAGCTCAGCAGGTCTGGCAGCATCTGTGAAGCAAAAAACAGAGTTAACGTTTCAGATCCGGTGACCCTTCCTCTCATACATTAGAGTTGATCTTTCTCTGTACCTTCTATGTAGCTCTAACACTATATTCTGCATTCTGTTCAATTACCCTGTTGTACTATGTAAGGTATGATTTGTCTAGTTAGCATGCAAACCAATACTTTTCACTGTATCTCAGTACATGACAAATAACAAATCAAATCAAACCAAATCAGATATCTTTAATTACACTGTTCAGCTACATGCTAGGGGCAGGTGAGGGACTTGAATCTTATCGTCTAGTCCACGGGGTAACACTACCACTGTGCCAGAAGGTGCTTCAGAGATTCAAACTCAAGATCTCCTGCTTACTCACTGAAGCCACGGCCCAAACTGGCAGATATTGTCAGAGGTTCTGAATCCTCTCACCCACATCAAGCAGACAACAAGCCTTTAGACAGCTACCTATCAGGTTGTAATTACCATCAAGCTCCTGGACGGAAAGCCGAGCGTAGACAGTGTGGGATGCGACAGGTCATGGAAAGTGCGACAGAGATGGAAATTCTTTCAATGGGTTCTCGCTCTCACCTTCAGAACACTCAACTGTGGCTGAGGACTTCTTCCACAAAGTAGCAAAGTTTACAGTGAGCAGGACTAGGAGCCAATGGCAGGCCATCTTTCCGTTCAGGTGGGACAGCACACTGCAATATGGAAATGTCACTCACTGTCCAGTGTGGACTCTGGGAGCTCGAGACTACCTTCACTATGAACAGTCTGAGCAGGGCGGCTCGGTATTTACTGAATGATGCAATATGATCACTTACCCAAGACCGGAATGATTTCAAATATTGGCTTCTTCACCAGACACACTCCCACATCAGCAACGTTGTTTTTCCCACCCACTTCTCAAACAAAAACTTAACCCTTACACTACATGGTGGTAGTAGATGGATTAAGCCTGGAGCTCAGTGACCAATGGTGTTCTGCAGGGATCTGTTCTGGGACCTCTACTCTTTGTGATTTTTATAAATGGCTTGAATGAGGAAGTGGAAGGGTGAGTTAGTAAGTTTGCCGATGACATGAAGGTTGATGGAGTTGTGGACAACGTGGAGGGCTGTTGTAGATTGCAACGGGACATTGACATGATGCAGAGCCGGGCAAAGAAGTGGCAGATGGAATTCAACCCAGAAAAGTGTGAAGTGATTCATTGTGGAAGGTCGAATTTGAATGCAGAATACAGGGCTGATGGCAGGATTCTTGGCAGTGTGGAGGAACAGAGGGATCTTGGAGTCCACGTCCATAGATCCCTCAAAGTCGCCACCCAAGTTGAAAGGGTTGTTAAGAAGGTATATGGTGTGTTGGCTTTCATTGGCAGGGGAATTGAGTTTAAGAGCTGTGAGGTTATGCTGCAGCTCTATAAAACTCTGGTTAGACCACACTTGGAATATTACATTCAGTTCTGGTCACCTCATTACAGGAAAGATGTGGAAGCTTTGGAGATGGTGCAGAAGAGATTTATCAGGATGCTGCCTGGACTGGAGGGCAGGTCTTATGAGGAAAGGTTGAGGGAGCTAAGGCTTTTCTCATGGAGCGAAGAAGGATGAGAGGTGACTTGATAGAGGTTTACAAGATGATGAGAGGCATAGATAGAGTGGACAGCCAGAGACTTTTTCCAAGGGCAGAAATGACTATTATTAGGGGGCATAATTTTAAGGTGATTGGAGGAAGGTATAGGGCAGATGTCAGAGGTAGGTTCTTTACACAGAGAGTGGTGGGTGCGTGGAATGCGCTGCCGGCAGAGGTAGTGGAATCAGATACTTTAGAGACATTTAAGTGACTCTTGGATAGGCACATGGATGATAGTAAAATGTAGGGTATGCAGGATAGTTTGATCTTAGAGTAGGATAATAGGCCAGCACGACATCATGGGCCGAAGGGCCTGCACTGCGCTGTACTGTTCTATGTTCTATCTGAAGCTAGACACAGAAAAAAGCCCTGAATACTGTCCCCATCAAACACTCCCAGGACAGGGACAACATAGGGTTAGATGCAGGGTAAAGCTTGCCCTACACTGTCCCTATCGAACATTCCCATCCAGGACAGGGACAGCATGAGGTTACATACAGGGTAAAGCTTGCCCTACACTGTCCCTATCAAACACTCCCACCCAGGACAGGGATAGCATGGTGTTACATACAGGGTAAAGCTCACCTTGTACTGTCTGTATCAAACACTCCCACCTAGGACAGGGACAAAATGGGGTTAGATACAGAGTAAAGCTCTTTCTACCTTCAACAAATGAACACTGTCTTTTGACTAAATTTACCATTTCATTTCCCGCTCTCACAGTCCACTTGTCTGAACACAATGAGATCTCTATTTCACTCCAAAAATGCAAAGTTCGAGGAATATTCCACAATCCTATTATCAGAGGGACCTCTATTCCTGCCCAGTCTGGGATGGTTGGTTGAGGTGGGGTAGTAGTGTTCAGCGATTTGTAGGTTAGGTGGTAATAGGGAGATGGGCCTGGGTGGGATGCTCTGAGGGTCGGTGTGGACTTGTTGGGCCGAAGGGCCTGTTTCCACACTGTAGAGATTCTATTACCGCTCTATTCTATTCATTTCTTGATGTAGTTATGTTCCGGTTTCCTATCCTTGTGATTTGCAATGGACACGTATCAGGTAACTTTGTGATTAGCTCTCCACACTCCACAATCCTATCCACAGAGCGATGTGTTTGCCTGTTGACACTCATCAACAATTTTCAACAATGAAACAATGGGGAGGTATCGCATCTTGCTTTTGAATTAACTCCTCAGAGGCCGTTATGCTGTCACCAAGTCTCCCTTTATTTAAAAACCGAAAGAACTGCGGATGCTGTAAATCAGGAACAAACAAAGTTGCTGGAAAAGCTCAGCAGGTCTGGCAGCATCTGTGAAGGAGAAAACAGAGTTAACGTTTCAGGTCCAGTGACCCTTCCTCAGAGTACTGGTCTAAGCCTGAAATGTCAGCTTCCCTGCTCCTCTGATGCTGCTTGGCCTGCTGTGTTCATCCAGCTCTACACCGTGTTATCTCTATGTCTGATACTCCTGTTCTTATCTGTCACCCAGGGGTCCCTGATTGGGGCTGCTAATCTGATCCAATCAGGGAACTCATATGTTAGGAGGTCCACTTGGCTGACCTTGTTACAATCTCTGCAGCTTTTGAACTCAGGGTTACACAAGCAAAGTTGTAGTGGCCTGACTTAACCCTTTAAAATCCATTAGACACAATGCTGTTGTGGGAGCAACTCAGTGATCCGATGTGGTATTAATCAAACAATGAGGCAGCAAGGACCAGAGCGCTGGGATTCAGGAACAACATAGCACCCACACACCAGCCTGCAGTCAAATAACATGCTTAGCCTGGATGTCCATCCCAGACTGTGATGGTTTGACATGAGACACATACACATGGATAGCTGCTATAGGGAGCCACTACCCCCTCAGAAAATGCCGAGTCAGATCCCCCATCTGGATTGGAGTACAAAATTCCAGGTTGTTGCTCCCAATGCAGGAATGAAGGAGTGCCGCACTGTCAGAGGTGCTGCCTTTCGGATGACTCATTCACTGAAGCTGCTTCTGCCCTCTCAGTTGGACCGAGAGGATCCCATGGCCATTATTTGGAAGGGGACCAGGCCAGTTATTCTATGTGTCCTGGGCTGTCATCATTGTGACAGTGTTTGACACAGCTTGCCATGCACAAAACGGCTGCTACATTTTTCTTCCATCAAAGAATTGCATTTAAACACGTTTCACAAGGCCTGTTCAATTATCCTGAAAGGTGATATAGAAAGGCACACCTTTCCTTTTTTGTGTATTTAGTATGTCTTAGACACAAACCTTTTATATAAAGTTATGGCTCTGAAGGAGTTAATGATGCATTCAGTCCCACCCTATGTGGTGAGCTCTCTCTGTCTAAGTGGAGGTAATCCAGTTTTGCATGAGGACCTGAAGGGAGCTCCTGAGAGTCCTTAGTAATTATGCTGAACTAGGAACAAAAATTGTACATTTTGCTGTCATGCAATAAACTACATTTCTATGTAAGACAAATGCCTCTTCTGTTCAGACTCAGCATAATCAGACACACCCTTAGACTCAGCAAAGAGAAAGGAGGAGAAAATGTTATTTTAATTTAAATTTGATAAGGTTACTTTGAAATTTTTAGTTTCTGTTACAGCGCCCTTGAGAAACCACCACCCATCCAGTTTAATCTGTCTGTTTGGTTAATTAAAATCATGCCAAAAGTGAACTGGGCAGTGAACTGCCCAAATCAGAGTGTCTCATCTGGCAGCAGTAGAATCTGAAAATACAAAGTAAACTTATTTAATTTGAGCATTAAACAATGTTGGGGATGGTCATCATGATGTGGCACAGAGTAAACTGTCCAATCGCAAAGCAATGGTGACAGTATCAATGAGATGTCAGCCAGTCCCAGAACATTCTACTCTGTGGGTTTTTGTTCAAACAATGTGTTCCTTTCATTAGGGTGCAGGATTAAATCAATTTCTCAATGCCATTGCAAAACAAAGCCTCTCACTTTCAACTGAAACTCCCTTGGATTAGGTTTCAGCTGCATAGCCTGATGTGGCTCTCAAATGTGACTTTCCAGTTGTGCTTTTCGCTTTCATTTCAAACAACTCTCTACACTCCCATTTCATGGGACTGGACGTCCAGGTGACACGCAAGATGTTGCTGAACAAATCTCTCAAAGTTATTGTTTGAGGTTGGTTACAGAAACAAGAAAGTTAAACAAGAAGGGGCTGAACATAAAGTGCTGAGCGTTCATGATCAGTGAAGTACATGAATCACTAACACTGGAACCCGAGCTGCTAGGACACAAATCTGGGGGAACTACATTTAAGCAAGTCCCGAGATGGGGAGGATTCCGGGCCACTTTTTAATAGGTTCTGAATCACAACACCAGAGTTCCTTCCTTAAAGGACAAGAATGCACAATCCAACAGGGGATATGATGTCCTAGTGTTATTATTGCTGAACTGTTGCTGAACAGAGAGCCAGGTAATGTTCTGGGGACCTGGGTTCAAATCCCACCATGGCAAATGGTGAAATTTGAATTCAGTAAAATTAACAGTCTACTGATGGCCAAGAATCCATTGCTGACTTTCAGGAAAAACCCATCTCGTTCACTAATAACATTCAGGGAAGCAAACTTGCCATCCTTCTCTGATCTGGTCTACATGTGACTCCAGACCCATCGCAATGTGGTTGACTCTTAACTGCCCTCTGAGCAATAAATGCTGGCCTAGCCAGTGATACCCTCATCCTGTGAATGAGTAGCTAAAACAAAAAGTCTCGCATTCCTTTTGATAAAACCCGCCTTTTATTTCCCAGAATTGTGCACAATTGAGTTCAATTTCTTAAACTGGTGATTTCAATGTAGCTTTCACTGGATCGCTCGTTCAGTAATTTACTCATCGCTCCAACTGATTGGGAAATGCTACGTCACAGGGAGTGAGCTGCACTTTGCTCAGTAAACACGAAGGGATTGCTGCCATTAGAACCAGCGTCTTGACTCAAGTCAGAGCCAGCATGGACTCAATGGGCTGAGTTGCCTTCTACGGTGTCACAATGATTCGTCTCTCTCTCTATGGCCTGTTTTTACAGGATGCTGCAGTCACCTGGGGCTGAGTGAAGGGGAGGGAGAGGCTCCCTCAATCCCAAAGACTCCCTTTTGTGGCACAGAATTGCCCCCTTGGACAGTCTCTGGCTGATTGACAGCTCTACAGTCCCAGCAGCACCAGCCTGGAGCAGTGGTCACTGCTGGGACTACAGGCAATCCCCAAAGCTGAGGGGCTCAGGTATGTCTGGATTGAGCCCCTCAGTGAAGGGGGCATGGCAATGACTTTGCAAGGAACAGGGTATGGGGGGTGGGTCGGAGGGGAAGGCAGTGGTTGGAAGGTGACCTTGCAAGGATGGAGTTAGACCTCAGAGGGCTCAAGAGGTCCTCAAAGGTGGTTCTCCAATCTTTATCCAATTCCACGTAGGCCTACCTCCCTCTCCTGCAGGGGCTGGACAATGTCCTTAATTGGTCACCTGAGGGCATCAACAAGCCCAAGACCAGGTGGGGGTTATCTGTTGGGAAGGAGTTATGGGGTGGGGTACAGAATCAGAGGCAACGGCAGAGTAGGATTTTCAGCAGCATTCCCCTTCCCACAGGGTGCCTGATAAGAAGTCCCTGGTAGGCCCCGTTTGTTCAGTGGCCTCTTGGGGGCTGTGAGAAAGTTTCCTGTGACATTGTGAGTCAACAGTGAATTGCGGTGGGCACTGGGATAATGGGCTCCAGTTGGGTCACTGACATCTCGTATCCAGTGGCCACCCTCAGCCGTGACCAAAGGGAGAACATTTTGTTGCCTGGAGACTGATGTGGGCCATCTCCCATGATTAAGTGGGCCTGGTCGCCATGGCTCCCACTACAATGGGCTGCATTGATCCAGCTCCATATGTTATGGGACAATACCTACATTCCCTGGTTTTACAGAGTCAGGTGAGGGGAAGGGAAAACAATAATCGAAAAAGTGAATATCAAAGGGAGAAACAGAAAAGGAAGGAATTAAGAATGAGTTAGGATACTGTGATCTTGACAGTGGATCTGCGGAGTGGAAAGGTTGACACAAGAACCTGCAGAGGGATTGAGACAGGTTAAGTGAGTGTGCAAATCTTGGCAGATTGAATATAATGTGGGGAAATGAGAGGTTACGCACTCTGGCGGGAAGTATAGAATCATAGAGTCCCTACAGTGTGGAAACTGGCCATTCGGCCCAACAAGTCCACACCAACCCTCCGAACAGCATCTCACCCAGACTCACCCCTTACCCTTTCCCCGTAACTTTGCATTTTCTATGACTAATCCACCTAATTTACACACCCCTGGACACTACTGGCAATTTACCATGGCCAATCCACCTAAACCATACAGCTTTCAGCTGTGAGGAAACCAGAGCACCTGCAGTACATCCACGCAGACATGGGGAGAATGTGCAAACTCCACACAGTCAGTTGCCCGAAGGTGGAATTGAACCCAGGTCCCTGGCGCTGTGAGGCAGCAGTGCTAACCACTGAGCCTATAGAGAAGTTGAATATTGTTTAAATGGGGATAGACTGCAGAAAGCAAGAGGGATTTGAGAGTTAATATGCATGAATCATAAAAAGGTAGTGACCAAGTTCAGTGGGTAATTGGGAAGGCAAATTATGTTGGCAGTTATTTCAAAGGGATTATAATGTAAAAATAGGGAGGCTTTGGTTAAAACTATAGAAGGCACTAGTCAGACCACAGCTGTGAACAGTTTTGTGCCCCTCACTATGGGAGGATAGACTGGCATTGGACGCAGTCCAGGGAAGGTTCACTCAGCTGATCCTGGGTATGGAGGGACTTTAGTCATTGGAATTTAGAATAATAAGAAGTGAGCCCATTGAAATGTACAAGATTCTTAAGAGACTTGACAGGGGAGTTTCAGACTGGGTGCCTTCCCTTGTGGGAGAGTCTAGGATGACAGAGTAAAATCTCGGAATAAGGGGATTGTTCATTTAAGACAGAGATAAGGAGAAATTTCTTCACTCGGAGGGAAGTGAATCTGTGGAATTCTTTCCCACAGAGAGCTGTTGAGACTGGCTCATTAAGTATAATCAAGGCTGAGATAGATATATTTTTAATCAGGAAAGTAATCAAAGGTCATGGGGAAAGGGCAGGAAAGTGGAGTTGAGGATTATCAGATCAGCTGTGATCTCATTGAATGGTGGAGCAAATGCGAAGGGCTGAGTGGCCTGTTTCTGCTCCTATGGCTTATGGTAACAGCTGATTGTCGGATTGTTAGAGTTCTGATCGCTGTTGGCCATCAGCTTTTACATCCTGCTCACTCTTCTTTCTGCTTTTTTGCTTCTGCAGCTTGGTGTGGAATTTCACGCGGTGTTCCTTCAGCTTGCTCCCTGCCTCTTGCTTCAGGTCCAGCTGCATGTATCCTTCGTCGTGATCATAACGTGGCCACAATACCAGCCCTTCCCCGTTAGGATCGCTGTAATCAAGGCAATTTCACACGTTAGGGACATGGGACACAGGATCTGTCTGGCCCAGAGACACCTCCCCAACCCATCAATCCAAGTCTTTAAGATGCCTGACAGGAAGATATCTTACAACCCACCCCTCTGAACCCAGGCCAGCTCCCTGCAAGACCACCTTGACTAGTTCCTCTCCCTTTCCCTAGTTTTCCCCTGCAATTTATTTCCCCTCCCTCTGCTAACTCAGTTCTCCGCTGAAACCCACAACTGAATTTTCTCCCACTCTCCCCTCAGGCTGTGCATTCCAGATCCTAACCACTCAGAATCCCTGAACTATTCCAGGGCATTAAAGCCCATCACGTCTACACCTTCTCTCTGAACGAGCATCTCACTGAGGACCATGTCCTGTCTTCACCCATAACCCTGCTCGTTCTTCCTTGCCAAATAACGATCCCTTTTGGAAGTGTCAATTGAAGCGGCCTTCACCACATACATAGGCAGTGCCTTCCAGACCCTAACCACTTGCTGGGTCAGAATTTATCTGCATTTCACTTTTGTGTCTTTCATTAATTACTTTAAATCCAGGTGCTCTTGTTCATGATCCTTTCACCAAATGGAAACAGTTTCTCTCTCTTTACTCTGTCTGGGTTTTGAATACCTTGATCAGATCTCCTCTCAGCTTTCTCTCAGCAAGGAAAACAATCCCAGCTGCTCCAATCTACCCACATCATTCACATCCCACATTCCTCGAATCATTCTTCCCCCCTGGAGTTTAGAAGAATGAGAAGTGATTCCTTGGAAATATAAAAGATGATTAGAAATGCATCAAAAGAAGAAGTGTTGTTCTTGAAACCATGACCACATTGCTGTAAAATAAAGTAACAAAGAAAATAATTGATGATTGATTCATGGTCATTTTTACAGAAACCAGTTTTAAATGTCAGATTTATATCTGATTTATTTATTTTGGACATGCCTCCACATCACTGGATTGCTAGTCCAGCAACATAACCTTCACTATATCCACCCTGTTCAACTCCTTTAAAACATTAAAGGTCTCTATTAGGTCACCCCTTAGCCTTTACTTGTCTAGACAGAAGAGCCCCAGCCTGTTCTGTGCCTCGCTGAGATACAACTTACCCTTTCCTTGCAAAGTTAGCCCAGTAAGACATCACTGTTCTGCTCAGAGCCAGCTCCTCTTCAGTGGCATTTCCTGCAGGAGAGGTCACAACAAACTGAGGTAACCATTGGGAGATTAAACATGCGGCAGTTATCCAGAAAGTTATCAAGAAGAAACAGTAACCGTGTTTTTTAAACTCATTTCTTGGATGTGGGCATCGCAGGTGGGGTCAGTATTTACCGCCCGTCCCTAGTAGCCCCTTGAGAAGGTGGTAGTGAGCTGTCTTCTAGAACCACTGCAGTCCACCTGCTGTAGGTAGACCCACAGCTTTCTTTCATGGGATGTGGTTAGCTTGGCCAGGACAGCATTTGTCTACCCCTAATGGCCCTTGAACTGAGACTCTTGTGAGGTTATTTCTGAAGGTTGTTAAAAGTCAACCACCTTGCTGTGGGTCTGGAGTCACACGTAGGGCTGTTGGGAGGTTTTTTCAGGGAATTACTGAGCCACAGATGATGCTCATTAAAGCCAAGCACCAGTCCCCCAGCCCTAGTGTCAGTGAGATCGAAGACCATTCTTGGCTGAACGAGCAGGACTTCAAAACGTGGCAAAATAAACCCAGTAAAACTCCAGGGGATATTCTCACCTAATAGTTTAATATCATTGTTCCAAAACGGAGCACCAAACACAAATCCGAGCTCATCACTGTGGTCAGACTTGACAAAGTCAGGCCGGCTGTTTCCATATACACTTGGTCGGTGCTGAAACTCGTACAAGAAGACTGCATTGCCAGCATCTGCAAAGAGCAAACAGAAAGATTAATCTCTTAAATCATACACAGAGTCTCAAGAAACTGAGATTGTTTTCCTGAGAGCAGAAAAAGCTAAGGAGGGCTCTCTCTCTCTCGGGAGCAGGAACCCTGGCTGTTTTCCCCTCTCCCTCTCTCTAACACCACTGTTACTGATCCTCAGTCCCGAGTCTTCATCAGCTAATGCAGGTCCCACCGGAGTCAGGATTTAGAAGCTGGGACAGGTCCCAGAAAGCTGGAAAGAGGCATTCCCAACTCAGAATGGGTTTACCCTGGGTTTGGGAGTCAGTGGAAGTAATACAGTAGTGGGCTGGATAAGGGTAGTGCCCCATACTGCCTTATCCTTTTCGATAGGGGAGAAGTTACGGTCAATAAAAGGGCTATGGTAAAAAGGCAGAGTGAGAGTGTTCTGCTCCCACAACACTTAACACGATCAGACCATCAGGACAAAGCAGCCTGCTTGATCAGGAGCTCATCCACCACCTTTAACATTCACTCCCTACACAATGATGCATTAGGGCAGCAATGTATATGTTTCACTGCATTAACTCTCCAAGTCTCCATCAACAGCAGCTTTCAAACCTGCAGCCTCTACAGAAGGATAGGGCCAGCAGATACATAGGGAACACCACCAGCTGCAGGTTCCCTTCCAAACTACTCACCATCCTGACCTGGGAACGTATCACGGTTCCTTTAGTGTCGCTGGGTCTTAAACCTGGAGTTCCCTCTCTACAGCACATGGACTGCAATGGTTCAAGATGGTGACTCACCGCCATCTTCTCAAAAGGTCATTAGGAACTAGGTAACAAATGGTGGCCCAAACAGTGATAGCCACATCCCGTGAACGGAAAAAGTCGAGAGAAAGAGTTTACAAATTGAAAACGATGAAAGGGACGGGTGAGAAAGAGAAAGATTTCCCTGTATTCTGTACCTCGGTGAAATCTGGCAAATTGGACAGTGGGCATCAACATAATTACATCGCCCATCAGCTCAAGGTGCAAATCTCGGATCCTGGTCTTGTCTTGTACATCACCCATATACTCATCAATGGTCAGCTTCAGGAAATCTTCATTAAGCTGTACATGAAGAAATGAGGAAATATTAGACAGTGTACATTGCTGTAAGGTGAACTCTATTCAAAGGCTTCACACACATGAACTGGGGAACTCAGGATTGACAGGCAGCAGGGAAAGAACACCCAGATCCAGAAGCCTGTTCCCTCTTTGACAGATCTCCCTGGTTCCACTTTAATGACTGTAATGGGAGGAATGCGCTTTAAATCAAGACCCACTTTTCCACCCGTCACATCATGAGTATTAATGTGCTGATTGAATCAACAAAATGCCTAATTGCTTTTGTATTACTTCTTAAATTCATTTAAACTGATCCTTCACCAATTGCTATTACTCCACGTCCAATGTCATGTTATCCATGTCCAAGATCCCATTCCTAGACCCCAGTTACAACATTGACAGGAGAAATATGCTGGTAACCAAGTTCCAGTACTCCATCAATCCACTGTTAGTGTAAACGTGTTGATGTAATTACCTAAAAGGGCAATTACTTCTCTTCTGTCCCACTATTCAGAAAGAAAAGTTCTGTTACATTTATACAAACACAAATGGAAGATGCTCATTTTGTCCTTCTTGTTTGCTCCATCATTCAACAAGCTCATGATTGGTCTGTTTGTGATCTGAATTCCAAATTCCCATCTTACCCGGTAAACTTTGATTCCCTTGCCTCACAAAAATCTAATTCCAACGTAAAAACACTGAAGGACCCTGCGCTGTTGGTGTCACTCTGTATAGCTAACCAGCCATTCAGCCAACCACGTTAACCAACCCCCACGACTCTCCTTCTCAAACTCTCCCCTCGCCTGAGGGGTGGTCATGCTCAAGTTAAACCACCACCAGTGATCTCTCTCCAACCAGAGAGTAGCCCTATAGTTTGGTAGGCAAGTTAAAGTTGTCATCGTCCTATTAAAGGACCCGAGAAAGTAATGAGGATCAGAAGGATCTTGGAGTACATGTCATAGAGTCAGACAGCATGGAAACAGGCCCTTTGGCCTAAACTGGTCCATGCTGACCATGGTGCCCTCTCAGCTAGTTACAACTGCCCACATTTGGTCCATATCCCTTTAAACCCTTCCCATCCACGTACCTATCCAAATGTTTTCTAAATATTGCTATTGTATCTGCCTCAACCACTTTCTCTGGCAGCCCATTCCACATTCACACCACTCTCTATGTGAAGAAGTTGCCCCCCAGGTCTTACTTAAACATATGCCCCTCTAGTTTTCAATTCCCAATCCCTGGGAAAAAGACTATATGCTTTCATCCTATCTATGCCCTTCATGATTTTATACACCTCAATAAGGTCACCCCTCATTCTCCTATGTTCCAACAAATGAAGTTCTATCCTGGCCAATCTCTCCCTATAACTCAGGCCTCCTAGTCCTGGCAACATCCTCGTAAATCATCTTGCCCACTTTCCAGTTTAACTATAGCTTTCCTAGAACAGGGTGACCAAAACTGTCCACAATACTCCAAGTGCGGCCTCACCAACGACTTATACAACTGTAACATAACATCCCAACTCCTATACTCAATGCCTCGACCGATGAAGGCCAGCGTGCTAAATGCCTTCTTCACCATCCTGTCCACCTGCGACGCTGCTTTCAACAAACTATGTACTTGTACTCCTAGGTCCCTCTGTACCACAACGTTCCTCAGGACCTTCCCGTTTACTGTATAAGTCCTACCTTGGTTTGACTTTCCAAAGTGCAACACCTGACACACATCTATATTGAATTGCATTTTCCAATCCTCAGCCCACTTCCCCATCTGATCAAGATCCCTCTGTAATTTTTGATAACCTTCTTCGCTATCAACCATACCTCCTAATTTTGTATCATCTGTAAACTTACTCATCATGCCTTATCCTCAGACTCTTGGGACAGCTAGTTAAGGTGGTTAAGAAGGCTTAAGGGGTACCTGGCGTTATGAGACAAGACAATGAACATAACAGCAGGGAGATTATGATGGAGCTGTATCTGACGTTAGTTCAGTGTGCTGTGCACTGTTCTGGTCACCACACCAAAGGAAGGACGTGATTGCACGAGAGAGTGTGCAATGGAGATTCAGTAGGCTGCAGCTTTATAGAGAGATTCGATAGACTGGCATTGATTTCCTTAGAGCAGAGAAGGGTAGGGGTTGTACAACATAATGAGAGTCATAAACAGGGTAGTTTGGGAGAAATGTACCCCTTTGTACTGGGGTCGCTAACTGGGGGGAATAGCTTTATGGTCAAGGGCAAGCAGTTTTGATGTTTAACTTCAGTCCTAGAGATTTGAGCTTTCCTCGCACTGGGAAAGCACTGGGAAATTCAATATTCAGCAAACTCACTGCAAAAGAGAGAGTACAACATCAATCATAATTGTATTCCACCGGACAAATTAGGAGCAGGAACAGCTCATACAACTCTTCAACCCTGGTCCACAGTACAAGCTGACCTTGGCTGATCTGATTATTCCACATTGCTGCCTATTCCCAAAATCCGTTCACCACCCTTTTCCTTACCTATCATGAATCTATCCACCTCTGCCTTAAAACAGTCAAAGAATCTGTTTCCAGCAGGTTTCCAGGAAGAGAATTCCAAAGACTTTTAACAGTTGGTGAGAAAACAATTATTATCCTTTATCTTAAATGGGTGAGGGAGACTGGAGAGTTGGAGCTATAGGGAGAAGCGGAGTCGCTTGGGGCTGTGTTCCCTGGAGTGCTGGAGGCTGACAGGTGTTCTTACAAAATCATGAGGGGCATGGATAGGGTGAATAGCCAAGGTATTTTACCCAGGGTAGGGGAAAGTCCAAAACTAAAGAACATAGGTTTAAGGTGAGAGGGAAAAGATTTAAAAGGGACCCTAAGGGCAACTCTTTCACACAGAGGATGGTGTGTGTATGGAATGGGCTGCCAGAGGAAGTGGTGGAGGCTGGTACAATTACAACATTTAAAAGGCATCTGGATGGGTACATGAATAGGAAGGGTTTAGAGGGATATGGGCCAAATGCTGGCAGGTGGGACTAGGTCAGTTTAGGATATCTGGTTAGCATGGATGAGTTGACTGCAGGGTCTATTTCTGTGCTGTATAACTCTCTGACACATTCACCCTGACAAGACTTTTCCAAAGAATGTATAGTTCAATCAAATCACTTGTACACTTCTCATCTCCAACGCATACAAGCTGAGCCTGTCTAACCTTTCCTCAGGAAGGCAACCCACCCCACTCCAGGTATCAGCCTGGTAAACCTTCTCTGAACTGCCTCAAACTCATTTATATCCTTCCATAAATAAGGTGACCAATACTGTATACAGTACACCAGATGTAGTCTCAGGAGCACCCTGTGTAAATGAAACATAACCTCTCTGCTCTTGTATTCAATCCCCCTCACAATAAAGAGAACTTTGGCTATTCAACAATTAATTGCTGCACTGCATACTAACCCTTTGGCAATTTCTGCTATTATGACACGTTTGGGGAAGTGACTGTTGGGAAAATGATTCTCAAGCTCCAACATTCCCAGGCTTACCACAAAATGTCAATGATTTAAACCCGGGTTTACCAGTCTGTTCAAGTCAAATTAACAGAAAACACTCAAGGTTCCTCCACGTAACAAGGACTATTCACGACAAATGAGTAAATGTGATTCACAAGGACACAGCTAAGAACTGTGACTCTACCGCTTCAAACCCTAAACTCCATTTTCAAACTCCTGCGCACACTTATAGACAGACAAAAGCAAATAAAACACGCTGGGTTTATGGGTGCTGGGAAGACACGGGTAAACACAGTTCATTAGCACCAGTCCATAGGGTTCACTGAGATGTTCCTTTTGCTTCCCAAGACCTTCTGTTCTCCCAAGTCCTTCCTTCCTGATTCTTGGTTCTTTGTTGAAGACACAGCAGATTGACACGGGTTGTTCAATTTCAAAGTTATTGTTTCAAGGCAACGCTTACAGCAAGTAGTGCAAGAAAATAACTCTCTCTCTTCTGGCTTCAGGCACTTTGCCTGCAGAGAGAGACAGAAACACAGAGCCTTCTCTTAAAGCAGTTCAGAGGGTTCTTGCCCTCCACTGTAAACCCCCAAACTGTTCACCCTGCCTAGGAGCCAATCAGAGAGCTGCCATCAGGTTGATGATGTCAGTATCCACAGTTGGTTACACAAACCAATCAGTTACTTGTTACCAGCTAAATCACTCTCCACATTCCCCAGTGCTGTGCTGTCTTTTCTCCCTGCCCCTCACTGCTTGTGAAGCAGCAGTGTAAATACAACTCACAACCAGTCCCTTGTTTTTAAACAGTGCAGCAATTCCTTCCTCACTCCTCAGTTTTAAAACAGACCTTTCCCCGTTTCAGTCCATAATCAAAAATATAAGAAATTGCAGTTGACAAGGTAGAAATGGCTGGCTTCCAAATCTTGTTGAAAAGCCTAAAGGGCAGGACCAGGTAAGAACTCACCAGGCTCATGTTCCTAAGGATAGACTCCACAGTCTCCCGGTCCATTCCTTCCTCCCAACCGGGTGGGTTCAACATCTGAACAGTACAGTGGTTAAAATCAGAGGTTACTTGTGCATCATTACATGGCCTGAATAACAGCTGACTGTCACATTACAGGAACGGGACACAGATCACCATGAAAGGTGCACTGGCTGCAACAGAGGGGAAGGAGGGGTGGGTCTCAATGCGTCAACGTCACCCCGTGACATATATCTTTCAGCAGAGCGCCAGCCAATCAGTTGAAATCAGATTCTATATTAACAGAGTCTCTATGAACAACAGCAAAAGGAACTCATGATTAAAACAACACCAATGTCTCCTGATTAAAGCAGGATTATTTCACCGTCAAAATACAAATAGAGGAAACCTATATAATCCAAGTTACAAAATTAATCACAAATTTATCACAATCTTAATGTTGTGAAATTGGTTAGTGTACTCGTGGATTGAGAGGCAGGAAGTTAGAATTTGGTTTTTGTAAATATTGGTGTTTGTAAAATGCTGGGTGGGGGGAAGCAGTGGGTGGTCCCTTTAAAAGATGATGTGCTTTTTCTATGCTTATAGATTCAGAAAGGATGTCTGTCGCAGGAGCTTGTGGGTTTGCAGGTGCACAGAGCACCTTAATTGAAATATTTGTATCAAAAGGCTGTACAGTCAGCAGGCCCAAGCAGCAGCTTTGTTTTGTTATCAAGACAAGAAGTTTTGAATTTATCCAATTAATTTGAATCAGGCACTTAGATACCAAAAACCAATTAAATTTAAATCTGATGGTTTTGACAATATCGGACCAATCCTATTGTAAGAAATTGACTTGTCATCAAGGGTATAAAAGAAGTGGCAGTTGGGCAACGACAGGAGAGCGAACTACCATCTGCTAGAGATAACAGCTCTCAGCTCTTAGAGAAAGGAACATCTATTCACAACGGTACCATGGCACTCCTAGCTAAGATTCCTGACTAAAGAATTCACAGAGAAAGCATTCCTGACAGAACATTCGACAGAGAAGGAACAGAGTATTCTTGAAGACATATAATCTGGCTGTAATTTCGAGAGACTAATTTTTTATTTTATATAAGTGGGACTTGTATTTATTGGAACAGCATACAATTGGAATCTTGTTATATTCGCGAATAGTAGTTGGAAGGGATTTATTTGGTTTATTAATAGTTTAGTTAATTTGTTTTACTGTTAAAGTTAGATAAATAAATTGTTCCTTGTTGATTGTAAAGTGAGTGTCAGGGATTTGTTTTATTTCACCACTAGAAATTGATGAAAGGCAGTTTACACCACTTTTCACGCTACTTTTACAGATTATAGGGTGAGGTGCTGCTTTTTGGGTGTTTTGGTTTTAGTTTTCAGATGCGGGGTGGGGGGGGGGGGGGAGCGGGTGGTGAGGGCTCAATCTCTGCTTTATTACCTTAATCCCAGTCACTCCCACAGGGACTGCACTCTTTCAGGAAGGGTTGATGTGAGGTGCAATGGACAGGGAAATGAAACAATTAAATTCCACAAGGGACTTGGGACAATACATATATGCAACCCTTGTTAAAATGAAATGCAATGCAACATATACTTGGAATGCAAAAGAGGATGGTATTTCTAGTAGCAGCAGCTCAGAAAGGGGCTGATGGCACATTGCAGGGATCTGTGGAGACCGAAACAGTATTAACATTTCCAGGTTGATCAACATCTGATGGAAGGTCATTTTCCCGAACCATTAACCATGTTTCTCACTCCACAGACAGTTACTGGACAACAAAAGGGAAAGGGGCCCTTGGGTGATGCTCAGGAAGAGGGACTAAGCTCCAAATATGGAAAGAACAAAATCAACATTGGAATTGGAAGGGAAAAGATGTCCCTCATTCAGTTCCCAGGACAGTCTGAGCTCGACAGCCATCAACTCAGACCCAATCAAAGGCTGAAATTAATCTCACCTTTGCTCCTAGCCAACCAAATTCTTGATTGTTGACTCCCAACAGGTATGGAACCGAGCTGACCTCTTTTGCCTCAAGCAGTTGTTCTACCTCTCTGTGCAAGAAGACACCATCCACCACGACAGAGAGAATTGCCTCATTAGGAAAGAAAAGATGATATTTAACTGGAGATATCACCAACACCGCACATACTGTAACACTGCAAATACTCAGAGGATCCCCCAAATGGTCAGAGTCACATTAATCACAGCAGAGAATCTTCAAGGCAAGTGAAAGGGGTGGCTGTCAATGATATAATGTTCTGTAGATCAGGAAATTGATTTATTTTCATTCTTGTATGGGATGTGTCATCAATGGCAGGGTCAGTATTTATCACCTATCCCTAATTGCCCTTGAGAAGGTCACCAATTTGAACTAATGCAGGCCATGTGCTGTAGGTCGGCCCACAATGCCATTGGAGAGGGATCTGCTACTCTTGTCTTTCTAGATAGTGGAGGTTGAGATCTGGAAGGTGCTGTCAAAGGAGCCTTAGTGAGTTACTGCATTGCGTCTTGTAGATGGTACACACTGCTGTCAGTGGTGGAAGGAGTGAATATTGAAGTAGTGGATTGATGGCCAATCAAATGTGCTGCTTTTGCCCTGGATACTGGTCTTATTGGAGCTGCGCCCTATTTTATGTGTGTCTTTAAGAGAGTAATAGTATCATACAGAGGGTTATTGAGTGATGGAGTCTGCACAGCATGGAAAGAGGCCCTTCGGCCCATTATGTTTCACTGGTCATCCAGCACCCATTTATTCTAAGAGATAGCAAGAACTGCAGATGCTGGAGTCACAGTCAACACAGTGTTGAGCTGGAGGAATGCAGCAGGCCAGGCAGCATCAGAGGAGCAGGAAAGTTGACGTTTCAGGTCAGGATCCTTCTTCATCTATTCCATGCCCATTTTCCAGCACTTGACGTGTAGTCTTGTATACTGTAGAGTTTCAAATGCTCATCTCAATAATTCTTAAGTGTCTTGGCAGTTCCTGCCTCTACCACCCTTTTAGACAGTGAGTTCCAGATACCCACAACCCTCTGGGTGAAAATTCTTTTCCTCAAATCCCCTCTAAACTTACTGTTCATTAAAACTGTGACCCAGATTATTGACCTCTCTACTAAAGGGAATGGTTTCTCCCTATCTACTCTGCATCAATTCCTGGGATGGCAGGACTGAAGAGAGATTGGATCATTTAGGACTATATTCACTGGGGTTCAGGAGAATGAGAGGCGAGCTGACAGAAACCCTCAAAATTTTCATACAACTAGACAGGGTAAATGCAAGAAAGATATTTCTAATGATGGACAGTCCAGAACTATGGGTCACAGACTAACGTTACAGGGCAGGCTACTTTGGACTGAGATGAGGAGAAATGTCTTCACGCAGAGACTGGAGAGCCTATGGAGTGGTTGAGGCAAAAATATTAAATGTCTTTTAAGAAGGAGTTAGATTTCATTCATAGGGCAAAAGGGATCAAAGGGTATGGGGAGAAAGTGGGAACAGGGCACTAAGTTGGATGATCAGCCATGAGCATAATGAAGGGTGGTGCAGGCTCGATGGGCCAAATCGCTTATGCCTCTGCCTATTTTCCATGATTTTATGTAAAGCCTGAAATAACTGATTGTCACCGCTGTCAGCTAGACCACAGTTTGCAACAACCAGAGAGAGGTGCAGCTCACAGTGAGAGCTGCAGTTGCTGGAGGGAGGGGGTAAACTGGAATGTAAAGCTGATCAAAACACAAAGCAGCACTGGAGCCTGCTGCTGGTCACACACACACACTGTGTCAGCACGAGCTAAGTGCACATACTGAGCTGTTTCTGGTGCTTGGCCAATTGGTGTTCAGCATGAACATTTGAGGCAAGAGCAGTGATCTTATTAAGAGGAGCTTTGACAGATGAACACTAGACGATACATGCTATTTCTTTCGTCAAATGCTTGCTGTACCTGCATGCTGACTTTGTTTCTACATTTTCACATCAGCACTTAATGAGGTCCTAGATTTTCCCTGCTCCCTCACTTCCAATCAGCTCCAGCAAATATTCTCAACGGGAGGGGGGAGCAGACTGAAGGCAAACTGAGGAGGTCACTGACTCCAACAAAACAAATAATCCAGAGGCCAGGACCTTCCTGCTGTGTTGTTTAGGATCCACGATTCAGCCAGCCTGACCCTTTTTCCATACCGAGAAGAGTTTTTAATGACAGGAGAAGTGAAGAAAAGCACTAATGCTGACAATGCAGGATGCCTCCAGAGACACACAGAGTAGGAGAGGAGACAAGAAAAGTAGCAGTGGGGCAACAGGAAGTTTGGTTGTAGGAGGAAGAGGGAGGAAGGCAAAGATTTCCATCGTTTAGCAGGTGGTGAGAGTGAGCTGGCTAGATCCTGACTTGGTATAAACAATCAGATAACTGTAACTATCTACAGGGCACCATTGAATAAGCCCTGCACATTTAGGATGTGATAGTATGTTTGGTCTCGAATTTAACGACTTTTTTTAATCATTCACAGGATGTAGACAGCGCTGGCGCAATCAGCGTTTGACCATCAATCGCTTTGCAGCAGGTCTGGGATCACATGTAGGTCAGACCGCGGAAGGATGGCACATTTGCTTCCCTAAAGGCTCGCTCCCAACAAGTAACATTAGACTCTTAATTAGAGAAATTTTTTTAAGTTGAATTCATATTCCGTCATGGTGGAAGTGAAAGCCAGGTTCCCAGAACCTTACCTGTGTTTCCAGATTAATAGCCTAGTGAGAATACCATCAGGCCATCACGGCCGAAAATTGAGATTGAGAAAAATGGGGGGAATGGGTCTGTACATAGATCATAGAATCCCTACAGTGTGGAAACAGACCCTTCAGCCCAAAAAGTCCACACCAACCCTCACAGCATCCCACCCAGACCCATTCCCCTATAACCTATGTAATCTACACATCCCTGAACACTTCAGGCAATTTAGCACTGCCAATCCACCTAGCCTGCACATCTTTGGACTGTGGGAGGAAATCAACGCAGACACAGGGAGAACGTGCAAACCCCACACAGACAGTTGCCCGAGGGTGGAATCGAAACCAGGTCCCTGGTGCTGTGAGGCAGCAGAGCTAACCACTGAGCCACCATGCCGCCACTGAGATACAGAAGTGAAACGGGAAGGAAAGAAGGATGAATTTGCACCATACTTGGGGAGGTTTTGCAATGTTCGACAATTCCTCTTCAGACAGTTTCTTTAGACAATCAACAATTTCCCGGGAGTCATCAGTGTCACAGCCGCTGACGTTGGCGATAATCTGTACAGAGTTTCAATTGAGACCAACAGTTACTGGATTTCATCAAGAGACCACTCTATGACAATCAACTTCAATTCCCCAGATTGGAGGCCAGTGCTACTGGATTCTGAGCTGGATCTGTGAGGGCTGGGATTCCCCGGGATGGAGACGAGGTCTCAGTTGTGTAAAGCTCAGCACTGGAGTAACTGGTCACACCGACAGAGGCTGAATCAATCGTGGTTTTCAGAAGGAAACTGAATAATTATCTGAAGATCAAAGATTTGCAGGACGATGAAGAAAGGACGGGTGAGTGGGACTTTGTAGATGTCCTTGCAGGTAAAGCAGGTAAATGTACAGCTGGCTGAAAGGGGTCCCTCTATGTTCTAACTCTGGCCTGTGCAATGGTGAGCCTATTGCCAGAATCCTGCCCCCTGTAGGTGTCCCCCCAGCTCGAGGGGCCCTCAGTTCAAAACACAGCTCAGTGCAAGTCAAAGATTCTGCAAGGACCAACTCTTCCAATCTCAGGAAATTTCTCTCCCACATTTGCTGCACAGTGGATTCCAGGGGCATGTTACAGCATAAACCTCCAAGTGGATTGTATGGATGTGGTATAGTGTGAATCCACGGAGCATGGATTTCAGTGATCTACTACAGCCTGAGGAATGTATTCTTGGGATCCTGTACATCGTGAATCTGAAAAGTCTTGAATCATCAGGATCTGTTACACAGTGAATTTGCAGACAGCTGATGCTTGGGATCTAATCCAGATCTGTTGCAGGCTGTGCTCAGATCTCTCCCCCTAATCACTGTGTGTGACTGGCCACATGTAACAAT
Source organism: Rhincodon typus (assembly GCF_021869965.1). Taxonomy (NCBI): domain Eukaryota; kingdom Metazoa; phylum Chordata; class Chondrichthyes; order Orectolobiformes; family Rhincodontidae; genus Rhincodon; species Rhincodon typus. The sequence continues at coordinate 3,353,454 of NC_063346.1, forward strand.
GTAAAGGGGGCTACAGATCTGAACAAACCGCCCACACATTCCAAAACAAGATCCTGTCGTTGGAAAGTCATTTTCCTCCTTTGTTTTGGTTTGTATCAAGTGAAAATTTCTCACTGTGAAACAAGGGAAAAAAAACCTTTGATTTTGAAAAAGAATATCATACCAGAGCTGTTAATTTTGGATCTTGATGAGGTCCAAACTTGATCAAAGCAGTACCGCTTTCTGATATTGCCCTGTGAAACAGACCAGAGGACAAAGGAGAAACAAGCTGGAAAACAAGAGAGAGAGCAGCCATTAGCTTAGACCCTTTCTAAAGGCCCCTCTTCCCAAGCTGTTCATTGGAGCCAGTCTGATACAGGACCAAGGGGGTATTGGACATCTCAGCTGGAGCACAGACCATCCTACCTGGTGTCGGATAGAGATTCAGCTCCCCAGGATAGTGAGAAAAGGAGGCTAAAAGAATGTTAAACTTCATCGCAACAGATTGGAATGTAAGAGTGAGCAATGATAGGGCATATCACAGCTATCCTGTGAGATAAGACATTTCATAGCTGGCCACTCATGCTCAACCAGCCCCTGCTTTAGATGTGATTCTGCCACTGGACAGCATTTATTAAATAACCCGAAGTGCGCTGACAGTTACACCAGAATCTGATTTAAGATCATTGGCCATACTCGCACTGTGATACATTTGTGCATGAAAGAAGCTACATGCACACATATTCAGGACCTTGTTTAATGGGGACTAAAAAAATTTGTACAGACATTGTACCTTTTCCATCATGGAGACAACTAAACTCTGCTGCATGTCCATGGCAGTGTCCTGACCAATCAGAATCAATCTGTCTGCTCTGGGAATTAGACTGACAGTTAACTGCTGCATCCCCAATAAATGATGACCCAACCAATCAGCATCCTCTTCTCAAGCTGTAGAGAACAGAGTCTGTTTTGAAATCTGTTTCTGATGAGTGCAGGATGAAAGCTTCCATTTTGAGCCTAGTTAAATATGGGACCCTTGTGAGTGAGTTCTGTTAATCTGATAACTTAAGACAGGTAACTTGGGGAGTTTCCAAACTTTGATTAAATCACTAACTCTTGTGGTGACCCTGTGAGAAGTAAGGCTTGAGAATCAGCATGCTCTCCAGAGTGGGTTGTAACAATGAGGAGAATGTTCTTCACTCAGAATGTGGTGAATCTTTAGAATTCCTGATACTAGAAAGCAGTTAACAATTAGTCAATAAATTTATTCAAAACTGAACAATAGAATTTTGGCCATTAAGGGAATCAAGGAATTGAACGATTGCGAAGGGAAGTTGTTGCAGATGATCTTAAGGAAGTGTGTAGCAGGCTCAAGGACCTGAATGACTGCCTCCTCTTTCTCCTGCTTCTCAGTTTCTTCAAGGCTGGTGGAAATCTGAAACTCTAGACCCCCAAATAGCCTGGAGAGGGTGAAGCATGGCTATCAGGAACAGTTAGGCTGAATGGCCTGTTCCTGTCACAGTGAGAAAAAGGTCATTCTCCTGCGAGGATGAAGGTAAACATCTCATGTTGGGACAAACTGGCTTCACAGGCTCTTTAGCTTAACCGCGAGCAACGGGCAAAACACATAACATCAGACTGTGGAAATATTAACCAACATTTCAGACTGAAAGAGTGAGAATAAAGACCAACCACATACATGGAATGAAACACTGATTCCACCGGCAGATTCTCCAAATATGGTCACCAGGCCTGGGTCACCTCCGAAGTTCTCAATGTTTTCCTGAACCCACTTCAACGCTGCAACTTGATCCAACATGCCCCAGTTTCCCGGCAGATACTCATCCCCTGTGCTGAAGATAGAACATCAGGCAGAAATTGTTGTGTGTGACACTTGTAACAGCAACAGCAACAACAACAACAACAACAACCTGCATTTATAAAGCATCAACAACATAGCAAATCATCCCAAGCCACTTCACCGGAGCTTCATCAAACAACATTTGATACTGAGTCAAACTTCAGTCAATGAGATCGATTTTACTGAGCATCTTAATGGAGAGGGAGTTGAAGAAATTGCAAGGGGGGAATCTCAGAACTCCCGAACTTAGGGCCCAGGCAACTGAAGACACGGCCAACATGAAAATCAGGAACACACAAAAGGCCAGAGTTACAGGAACGCAGATCTCAGAGCGTTATGGGAGTGGATGGGATTACAGAGATTGGGAAGTCACAGAATCTCCGACAGTGTGGAAAGAGGCTGTTTGGCCCATCAGGTCTACACCGACGCTCCAAACAACATCCCACCCAAACTCAGCTCCTTCCCTATTCCTGTAAACCCACATTTCCCACGGCTAGAAAATTGCTAAAGTTTTGCAATATTTCACTCCACTTCAGTCCGAAATTCTCATGTCTAACCCTCCCCCCCGCAACCACCATCAAGATCACCCAAGTTGATAGGGTTGTAAAGAAGCCGTATGGTGTCTTGGGTTTCATTGGCAGGGACTTGAGTTTTAAGAGCCGTTGAGGTTATGCTGCAGCTCTATAAAACCCTGGTTAGACCACACTTGGAATATTGTGTTCAGTTCTGGTCACCTCATTATAGGAAAGATATGGAAGCTTTAGAGAGGGTGCAGAGGAGATTTACCAGGATGCTGCCTGGACTGGAGGACAGGTCTTATGAGGAAAGGTTGAGGAACTAGGTCTTTTCTCATTGGAGTGAAGAAGGATGAGAGGCGACTTGATAGAGGTGTACAAGGTGATGAGAGGCCTAGATAGAGTGGATAGTCAGAGACTTTTTCCCAGGGTGGAAATGACTATTATGAGGGGGCATAATTTTAAGGTGATTGGAGGAAGGTATAGGGGAGATGTCTGAGGTAGGTTCTTTACACAGAGAGTGGTGGGCGTGTGGAATGCGCTGCCGGCAGTGGTAGTGGGGTCAGATACTTTAGAGACATTTAAGCGACTCTTGGATAGACACATAGATGATAGTATAATGTAGGGTATGTAGGTTAGTTTGATCTTAGTTGGATAATAGGTCGGCACAACATCGTGGGCCGAAGGCCCTGTACTGTGCTGTACTGTTCTATGTTCTATCACTGAGCCTGGAAAAACAACCACTACACTGTCTTGACTTGACTTCTCCTTGAACAATCTGTCTGAAACCCATAATTCAATGTGCCTCCAAACCACACAATGAGAGAGTGTGGATTAGGCCGGATGGCTTTGGTTCAGACACAATGAACCAAAAAGGCCTCTCAGCTGCTGCCAACCTTCCTGACTGTCTCTTTGCATTTACCTGAGGAACCCAAGAATTCCCAGCCGATACTGGATCGCCACCACCACCACATCCTCATAAGCTGCAAGTGATGTTCCGTCATAGAGAGATGCACTTCCTATTACGTATCCACCACCATGGATCCACACCATAACCTGACGGATAGAACGGGATCTGGTTAGAATATCAGAACTGCTCTCTGGGATCTGGTGGGAATCTACCTGCTGGGTGATTGGACTGAGGGGGCTGAGGTGGATTCAGGTCTTGCTTGCTACTGAAAAGCAGTCTCCTCACCGTAACAACCCAACTGGATCCTTTCAATTAAAAAGCTGCTCTTCATGACTTAATCAACTGTGATCACAAAAATCAGCCAATAGAATTTTTATCATAGAGTCATACAGCAAGGAGACAGACTCTTTGGTTCAACTTGTAGCAGTAATGAGGTTGGACAGGGAATGAGGGGACACTGCGCCTTATTACATTGCTATCTGATCTCAGGAAATTTGATTTTCAAAATGGGCAATCAACAATTGGAATAAAATTAAATCCAAAACAAGTTAGGAGGGATTGAGAACACGAAGCCACAGATTGAAGGTGATTAACAAAGAAAGCGATGGGGGCAGGAGCAAGTGGTTCAGGGTCTGGAATGTACTGTCTGAAAGTGTGGGGCAGGCAGGTTCCTTTGCATCTTTCATGAAGAAATTGGACCATTATCTGAGAAGGAAATTCTTTCACATCTAGAGGGAGTAGGGAGGGCAGTGGCACGAGATGACTTGCTCCTTCAGAGAACCAGCATAGACACAATGGGGTGAATGGCCTCCTCCTGTTCTGTGGCCATTCTGTGATTCTACAGAAGCCATTTGCCACATTGTATTCATATCAACCAATGGTAAACTGCGATCCAATGCTCTTCCAACGGATGACTCTCTCCCCGAGATCTTCCAACTTTGCCAGTTTCAAATATTTCATCAATTTTCCCTTAAAATCTTCCATGCTGTCAGTCTCAACTGCTCCTCCTTGGCCTGACTTCCCAGGTTCCTCTGTCCCTGTGTATAAAGACATTTATCCTAAACTCTGTCACTCTGAGAACTATTTTCATTGATGGTACTTCCTCAATCAGTCTCTCCCGGATCTCTCTATGGTACAACCTCGCAGCCTTCACTCCCACAGGAGGAGTATTCCCAGTCACTCAAGTCTCTGAACGACGACAGATTCTCATCTCCGGCATCAGTTTGACAGATCCAAGCTGTTGTATTACTCACTTAGGCACAATGACACGATGTGTGTGTGAAGCTGGATTGGACAATGACCCGTCGTGTGGTCCCAAAACTGTGAATAAGGTCTAATCAGAGATAGTAGGAACTGCAGATGCTGGAGAATCCGAGACAACAAGGTGCAGGGCTGGATGAACACAGCAGGCCAAGCAGCATCATAGGAGCAGAGAGGCTGACGTTTCGGGCCTAGACCCTTCAGGTCTTGAAAGAGCAGCT
>NC_063346.1:3363199-3383309 GCF_021869965.1 Rhincodon typus
GTCTGCAAATCTAGTTCTCTCTTCAACATATTCATCCACTTTTCCTCCACACTCTTATGCCGTGGAGAATTCCACAGGTTTACCAGCCTGACTGAAGAAATTGTTTGGGGTTTTCTGTGGCTCAGTGGGATGTACTCTCACCTGCAAGGCAGAATGTCATGGGCTTCAACTCCCACTCTACAGATCCAAGCACCCCCTGTATGCTGATACATCAATGGAACACTGACCGAGTACTGCCCTGTCAAATGTACCAGCTTGGAGATGTCATGTTAAACGGAGGTCCCATCTTCCCTCACCGGTGAATGTAAATGGTCTGATAACTGCTATCCTGAAGTACAGCAGGGCAGTTCTACTGAGTGACTTGGGCAATGCTTACTTGATTGAAACATAGAGTCCTGAGGGATCCTGACATGGTAAATATGGAGAGAATGTTTTCTTTTACGGGAGAATTCAGAACTAGGGGTCACTGTTTGAAAAAAATACAGGGGTTGTACGTTTAATTCAGTGATGATGGAAAAAGAAATTCTCGGAGCAATATGAATCGTTGGAACCTTCTCATTTAAAAGGTGGTGGGAGATGAGTTTTTGAATATTTCTAATTCAGGGGTTGATAGACTCCTGTTAAGGAGAAGAGGGAGGGATTGAAAGGTTGTCAGGGGAAACAAAAAGTTGGATTCAAGGCTACAATCAGATTAGCCATGAACTTACTGAATGGTGGAACAGGTCTGAGGAGCTGAATGGCCTAGTCCTGCTCTTAATACATCAATTTGTATTTATCACATTGCTGCTTGTGAGAGTTAGTGGTGGTCACACCGATTGCACTACAACCTACTTAGTAACTAGACTTGAGAAATACTACATCAGCTGTCAAATGATTTGTTGTTTCTTGAAGATGCAAATGACTTGTATAGGCCATGTCTTCTGTTTTTTTCTGTATTTTTGATTGAGACTGAAATGGAGGGGGGGAGAGCTGTTTTCAAAGCCAAGGATTGTGGGAAGGATTGGTGCACTTTTAAAAGCACATCACTCACACTCATTACAAATATTGTTTTCACTGCGGTTTGTTCAAGCTGTGAAGGGAGTTTACCACCAGTGAGCTGGAACCAGGTAGATTTAACCATTCGGCATAGGAACTGAAAGGAGGCCATTCAGCCCATCAAGTCTGCTCCACCATTCAATGGTCACCTCTCATTATTCTAAATTCCAATGGGAGGCCCAACCTAATCATCTTGTCCTCATCAGACAGTCCCTCTACGTCCAGGATCAGCCGAGTGAACCTTCTTGGGACCTGCCTCCAATACCAGTCTATCCTCCCATAGTGAGGGGCCCAAAACTGTTCACAGTATTCCAGCTGTGGTCTGACTAGTGCCTTGTGTAGCTTTAACCAAAACCTCACCTGCCTTTGGGTCTGTTGCACTCCTCAAGTGATCATTAAAGGGTTTCAGCCTACTCCCGCGCCAGTATTTTACCCCAGGCTGGGAGCCAGGCCCATGAATTCCGTCAATCTGCCTGTTTTAGTTGCATGTCTGGTACCGGGCTAAGAACAGGGATCCATCCAAATTTGGGGCCGTTTGCAGCAAACCCTCTCCATGCCCCCCCATCCGCCCCGAGAGCATTCCCTTTACTGAGGGGCTCAATCCAGACATACCTGAGCCCCTCAGCTTTGAGGATTGCCTGTAGTCCCAGCAGTGACCACTGCTCCTGGCTGGTGCTGCTGGGACTGTAGAGCTGTCAATCAGCCAGAGACTGTCCAAGGGGGGGGACTCTGTGCCACGAAAGGGAGTCTTTGGGATTGAGGGAGCCTCTCCCTCCCCTTCACTCAGCCCCAGGGGACTGCAGCATCCTGTAAAAACAGGCCATAGAGAGAGAGACGAATCATTGTGACACCGTAGAAGGCAACTCAGCCCATTGAGTCCATGCTGGCTCTGACTTGAGTCAAGATGCTGGTTCTAATGGCAGCAATCCCTTCGTGTTTACTGAGCAAAGTGCAGCTCACTCCCTGTGACGTAGCATTTCCCAATCAGTTGGAGCGGTGAGTAAATTACTGAATGAGTGATCCAGTGAAAGCTACATTGAAATCAACAATTCTGGAAGTTTGAGGGAAAGAGATGTGAAGATGGCAGATGAGAGATACAAAGGATTTTGGACAGGAGGAAAAGTAACCCCTGATTCCTGTAATGAGTCATATCTATCCATGACTGTATTAAGGAATACAGAGCCAATCAAACCATTTTTATGGCAAACGATGTAATTTTTTTCTCCAGAAGGTGTATTGGAAGTCAAAGATTATATCCATTTCTATGTATGACATGCACTTAGAATGTGACTTAATGCACAAGAAAATGATGGTCAGATTCATTCAGGAATTAACTGTGGATAGGGTTGATTTACTCAGAGGTTATAATGTGGCAGAAGCAAAATTTGTTGTTTGACCCAATGTCACAGGAAGTCTGAGTGAGGTTAAAGAGGCAGAACACGTTCCAGATATTTTCCTTCATGTGCAGTGACCACAGCAACAGCTAAAATAAGTCCATTAGCAGGCATCAATATGCAGTTGATGGAGTCATGGAAATTTTCTTTAACAATGGGGTAACTCAAATAAATTGTTTAGTAAATCTTCTTCGATTGAGGCAGATCTGGGGTTAAGCAAGTTCACACCATCAGCTCACCCTGAAGCTGAGGGAGTTCTAGAGTGTTAGGATGTTCAAAATGGAATTCTACTGAGGAAGCAAAGACATCCTCACAAACCTGCAAAGGAATATTAGATACAATGATGGAGTGCAGAACTGTGCGTATATCCAGCAGGCTCTGAGACTGTTGGATCTTGGTCTCCATGACCAGCTCCCTGTCTGTCCATGCAGATAGCCATCACATTCCTGAGGCAGTAAGGTCCTGATGGCATTGCTGCAGACCTGTAGCCTTTGTGTCAGGTTGCCCAGTGCTCCCGACAAAGGTGCCTGCTCTTCCTGTGTCTGCTTCTGTACGTTAATGAAGTGGCAAATTGCTGACACGTCGGGGTCCTCTCCTGCCTGGGCTGAGCAGGTGTTTTTTCTCTGACATTCCTTGGAATGCCAGAGACATGGTGGTGGAAAGGTGCCTTCCTGAACCAGCTGCAGAGATGTGGCAGCAAATGCTCCCGACTCTAATGTGGAGAGAAGACCCACCAAGCTGAGAGTGTCTGACTTGGTGGGTGGTGCAGGAGGCAGCCTTGCCAATGCTTTCTGTGAGATAGAGGAGGGGATGTGTTACAGCCCCACACTCTTCTTTCAGTCATTACAGCCAGTTGAAGGGAACTAAAGGTTGTTTCCCCTACTGGGAGAGTCTAGGACCAGAGGGTATCATCTTGGAATAACGGTCACGTACACAGATTTTTAATCAGAAAGGGAATCAAAGGTTATGGGGAAAAGACAGGAAAGTGAAGTTGAGGAGACTTGACAGGGGAGATTCAGAATGGTTGCTTTCCCTTTTGGGAGAGTCTAGGAAGACAGAGTAAAATCTTGGAACAAGGAGTCACATGTTCACTCAGAGGGGAGTGAATCTGTGGAAGGGCTGTTAAGGCTGGCTCATTAAGTACATTCAAGGCTGAGATAGACAGATTTTTAATCGGGAAGGGAATCAAGCATTATGGGGAAAGGGCAGGAAGGTGGAGTTGAGAATGATCAGATCAGCTGTGATCTCATTGAGTGGTGGAGTGAAGGGCTGAATGGCCTAATTCTGCTCCTATGGCTTATGGTAACAGCTGATTGTCGGATTGTTAGAGCTCTGATCGCTGCTGGCCATCAGCTTTTACATCCTGCTCACTCTTCGTTCTACCTTTTTGCTTCTGCAGCTCAGCGTGGAATTTCACGCGGTGTTCCTTCAGCTTGCTCCCTGCCTCTTGCTTCAGGTCCAGGTGCATGTATCCTTCGTCGTGATCATAACGTGGCCACAATATCAGCCCTTCCCCGTTAGGATCACTGTAATCAAGGTAATTTCACACGTTAGGGACATGGGACACAGGATCTGTCTGGCCCAGAGACACATCCCCAACCCATTTTTCCCTTCCCCTCTCGTATCTCACTGGGTAGAACACAAAACCCGCCTGTCCCTGAGTCACACAGAGATCCCAGATTGAAGTCTGGCTCTGTTGCAAGTTTGTTAGCTTTAGTGAGGGTAGTGATTGTGCCTTTTGACTTGGTGTTCCTCGGTTTTTTGGATATTGTTGGAGACAGCCTGTCGTTGGAGAGAAGAGAGACAGTGGCATTGTGGCAATTTCACTGGACAAGTGATCCAGAGGCCCAGGCTAATGGTCTGGGGACCTAGGTTCAAATCCCACCTGGCAGCTGGTCGAATTTAAATTCAACTAATAAATCTGGAGTTGGAAGCTAGTCTCAGGAATGTAGACCACAAAATTAGAAACGATTGCTGTAAAAACCCATCGGGTTCACTACTGCCCGTTATGGAAGGAAATCTGAGATAGTAGGAACTGCAGATGCTGCAGAATCCGAGACAACAAGGTGCAGAGCTGGATGAACACAGCAGGCCAAGCAGCAAGAAATCTACCATCTTTACCTGGTCTGACCTACACATGGCTCAGTTTGAGGAAGATTAAGGCTGGACGACAAATGCCAACCTTGCTAGCAACCAATCACAAAATTATTATGGTTTAGATAGAGGCTGTTTGGCCTATCATGTCTGCATCGTCTTTCCTAGTGACTTTTGCAGGATTATTGAAGAAGGCAAGGGAATGCTACCATCTTCCTTCCCAAATAACTATCCAATAGCTTTTTGAAAGCCTCAACTGAACCTGGGGAGGAATCTCTTCTCAGCACAGTCAATCTGTAGAATTCTTAACTGCTTGTCGAGGCTGGATCATTAAATACATTCAAGGCTGAGAGAAAAAGAAGAGAATCAAGGGTTATGGGGAAAAGGTAGGAAACTGGAATTGAGGATTATCAGATCAGTCATTATGTTATCGAATGGCAGAGCAGACATGATGGGCCAAATGGCCACTTCTGTTCTGATATCTTATAGAACCGAAAGGACCAAATGAATCAGTGTTGCTCCTCAAACCATTATTACATGATTAGTCAGTCCCATCGCTGTGGATCTGGAGTCACATGGGAGGCCAGACCAGGTAAAGATGGCAGATTTCCCTCCCTGAAGGACATTAATGAGCCAGGTGGGTTTTTACAAGCATTGATGATGGTTTCTTGGTGCCCGTGAAGCTTTACATTTCAGGTTTATTTAATTTGAACTTGCTTCCAGATCATGAGGCTGGTTTCTCGGTTTCCTAGTCCAGTGACATAACCACTAGGCTACTGCTCCCAGCAACTGGAAATACCATCACCACATCCACCCTGTTCAACTCCTTTATAACATTAAAGGTCTCTATTAGGTCACCCGTTAGCCTTTACTTATCTAGACAGAAGAGCCCCAGCCTGTTCTGTGCCTCGCTGAGATACAACTTACCCTTTCCTTGCAAAGTTAGCCCAGTAAGACATCACTGTTCTGCTCAGAGCCAGCTCCTCTTCAGTGGCATTTCCTGCAGGAGAGGTCACAACAAACTGAGGTAATTGTTGGGAGATTAAACATGCTGCAGCTATCCAGCTCTGACAGAAAGTTATCAACAAGAAATGTTAACTCATTGTTGTATAAATTCTTTCATGGGATGTGGGTGTCACTGGAAGGGTCAGCTTTTGTCTCTCGCTACTTATCCTTGAACTGAGAGGATTGCGAGGCCCAATTCCAAAGGCAGTTAAGAGTCAAACATGGTGGGATTCGAACCCATGTCTGCAAAGCAATAGCCTGGGCCTCTCCTGATGTCTCCACTATGGCACCTCCTCACTGACTTTGAAATGTTGGAATACAGGTTGTGGTAATTGGACATTTAAACTAAAAATTAAACATGCTCAAAAGATTCAGCAGGCCAGGCAGCATTGCTGAAAGGTAACCTTGACCTCAACCATTAATACTGTTTCTCTCCACAGGTGCTGCCTAAAGTCAGATAACACTGACTTGTTTAAAAAAGGACCAGCATGAGGCCATTCAACCCTTCAATCCAGTTCTATCTGTCAATGAGGTTGTGGCTGATTTGAATCTTATCTCCATTCACCCACCTTGGCTTCTGTGCCTCTGTGCAGCAAACGTCTATCAATCTCTGATTGAAACCTCCCCCAACCACGAGATCCAGCATCTAGAGCTTTATGTGGGAGACAGTTCCACTCCTTGACCAGCTTTTATTAATAAACTGCAAGCTCCAAAGACATTCTGTCCTCTTCTGTTTCACTCAGTGATGTGTTGCCTTGGGTAATACACTGCCCCATTTGAGATAAATCAATCCCGCCAACGTTCTCATGTATCAGTCCTGTATTCTTCCCCACGCCAATACATTGTTTCTTAGGCGCTGTTTCTGAAACTGGATAATGTCACTCCCAACATGCTCCAAACAGGGCTTTGTATCACTGGAGCAGTCATTCACCCCCTCTATAATCTTGCCCTCTCGCATAAACACTAACGTTCCCTTTTGATTACATTGTCGTATCTGAACGCAAACTGCCTCCCATTAGAATCTTACACTGTTATCTTTTGGAACTAACTCAAGGCTTGGTTGAAACCCAATCTGGTAACCTTGGGAAAAGGAGATTATATGGAGTATTCGCTACAGGTTAGAAGAATGAGAGACGATCTGACTGAAATGTGTAGAATTCTGACAGGACTTAACGGAATCAAAGGTTATTGAGGGTTGGAGGGAATGTGGAGTTGAGGTCATAACTAGATAAACCACGATGTCAGTAAATAGTGGGAGCAGGTTCGAGGGGCCGAATGGCCAACTGCTTTTCCAATTCACATGCAGATAGGGTAGATGCTGAGAAAATATTTCCCTCAGCTAGACAGTCTAAAACCAGTGGCAATAGGCTCAGGAGAAGGGGCCAGCTATTTAAGATTAAGTTGAGAAATCTTTTCGATGATTTTTAAAAAAATTTCACCTATTTTTCTAATCAGCCCACTCAGAGATATTATTACCCACCTCTGGAGCAGGTGGGACCCGAACCCAAGCCTCCTGGCCCAGTGGTAGAGACACTACCACTGTGACACACGAAGGCACCCTTTCATTTCTAAGGTTGTGAATTTTCAAAATTCTATATCCCAGAGAGCTGTGGATACTCAGGTCTAGATGGAGTGCCTCCAAAAAGACAGAAAATCCCTTTCTCATGGGGCTAAAGAGAGGGTCGGGGGGTGGTTTGTGTTCATGCCTGTGTGGTTCACAGAGGTAACTAGGTGATTAAATCAGCAGCTATCTCCTTCCAAGTTGGACTTTCGTAACCTAGGAATGTGGAATGGAAAGTGTGCACTGTAGACCTGGTGAGAACACGTCTGAACTTTCTTTATGTATTTAATCGGCTTCGTCCTTTAAGGTCCCTCCATTTGAATATGGTTCCAAGATTGTATTGGGTGAGCTGGAGGAGAACCGACAGATGATGTTGAGGAAAGCAAGGCGTTTTTAAAACTGTTAAAGATCGGCATCTACATGAATAAAAAGCACATAAACACATTAACTATCAAGCTCATTAGAGCTGACAATGAGATCTATCCATAGCATCTGTCAAAAATGCCCCAAGGACCTGGCATAAGCAATGGCAAAGGAAGCAGCCAAGGTGTCAAATTATTTAAAAGTCCTGTCCTTTAAGTCTTTGATTAAAAAATGTCCAGAGCATTAGGTACAAAATTGCTTGCTATTTTTATTCTGTTTAAATTTTTGACACAGTGCCATACTCCCAAGGTAAGGTTGCAATTACAACGCAGAGGGAAGGCATTCAGCCCACTGTGTCTTTATCATCACCTACCCCACTTTCAAAATAGCTAGCCACACCACCCTCCAGGGACTGAAAAGTTGACAAACATTTCTGGAAAGTTCTAAACTATTCTGATCTATTCATCATTCTCCTGGGATGCTTTGTCCCTACAATCCACAAACAGAAGATAAACAGCACAGGAGATGGCTTCCCCACTTCGTTCTGAACAAACTTATCATGCCATCACTGGCAGTAATGGCACTACTTCTCTCATATAAACAAATATGGTTGTGGCCATGGAAGTTAGTTAACGTGCCTAATCTAGGGACCTTGTCACAAGACCAGCCTCCGAATAGTTCAATTGTAGCTTCTGGACTGCCTTGCTGTAGACTAGGGAGAGCTCGTACACTGTGAGCAACACTGCCTTCAAGATTCTTTTTCGAGAAGACCAGACTCCAGGCTCAGCTGAACCAGCCTTTCACCTCAACCTCTCCAAAATCTGATTTCTGGGAGAAATCCTATATTCATTTAAAATTGGATCAACCACATTGCTATGTTCCATAAGTATGAGATAGAATTTGCAAGATTAGATTATAGGCAAGAATCTTCACTGGTCACAAACTTGCTGGGCTCAATCAAATGATGTGAATAAATGTTTATAACTCTGAGTTTTAAAGTATTCCTAATTGTGGCCTCTTCTTTCTTCTTTGTATGCTTGTGTATGTGTAGTTCCTCAATGCATGAGGAAACCATGTTTTAATTTTACCATGAAAGCAAGTTTTTGCAGGTTACACAAAAATTGGATTTCACAAACAAAAGGTCTGGGGGAGAAACACAGCACCACTGATTTCAAGAGGATAGAGAAAAATATGAACAACTAGAAAACATCTTTGTTAACCGACCAAAGAAAAAAAAGTAACCCAATTCACTTCTTTGCCTTGTCTGTAACAGTCAGTAAACAGAGAGTATGAAACTCTCATAATTGACAAAGGAATGGTAGCCAGAGGAGGGGTAGTGTTGTGATCTGGAAGGCACTGACAGAAAGATGAAGGTCTGAGCATTGATTCACAGTTATACAGCGATCACGATTCTCAGTGTCAATAACTATACTTATTATACCCAGTCAAGACCTGGTCAAAGATTATACAGCTTCTGTGTCAATTTCATCAAACACTATAATTTGGTCAGAGGGAGTGACACTGAGTTAGTGCTACAGGTCACCATGACCCTTCATGAAAGAAGCTCTGACTGATGAACAGTCATTGTCCTGAAATGTTAACACTCTCCACAGCTGCTGTTTCCTTAAGATTTTAGTTTTTATTTCAGATTTCTAGCACGTGCAATTTTTTCCTTTAGGACTAACATTACCTGTTGGGAGGCTTTTCCAGGGAATTACTGAGCCACAGATGATGCTCATTAAACCCAAGCACCACACCCCCCCCAGCCCGGTGTCAGTGAGATCGAAAACCATACTTGGCTGAACGAGCAGGACTTCAAAACGTGGCAAAATAAACCCAGTAAAACTCCAGGGGATATTCTCACCTAATAGTTTAATATCATTGTTCCAAAACGGAGCACCAAACACAAATCCGAGCTCATCACTGTGGTCAGACTTGACAAAGTCAGGCCGGCTGTTTCCATATACACTTGGTCGGTGCTGAAACTCGTACAAGAAGACTGCATTGCCAGCATCTGCAAAGAGCAAACAGAAAGATTAACCTCTTAAATCATACACAGAGTCTCAAGAAACTGAGATTGTTTTCCTGAGAGCAGAAAAAGCTAAGGAGGGCTCTCTCTCTCTCTCGGGAGCAGAAACCCTGGCTGTTTTCCCCTCTCCCTCTCTCTAACACCACTGTTACTGATCCACAGTCCCGAGTCTTCATCGGCTAATGCAAGTCCCACTGGAGTCAGAATTTAGAAGCTGGGACAGGTCCCAGAAAGCTGGAAAGAGGCATTCCCAACTCAGAATGGGTTTACCCTGGGTTTGGGAGTCTGTGGAAGTGATACAGTAGTGGGCTGGATAAGGGTAGTGCCCCATACTGCCTTATCCTTTTCGATAGGGGAAAGCAATGGCCTAGTGGTATTGTCGCTAGACTACTAGTCCAGAGATCCAGGTAATGTTCTGGGGACCTGGGTTCGAATCCCACCATGGCAGATGGTGGTATTTGAATTCAATAAATATCTGAATTAAGAGTCTAACCATGACCATGAATCCATTGCTGATTGTTGGAAAAACCCATCTGGTTCACTAATGTCCTTTAGGGAAGGGAACTGCCATCCTTACCTGGTCTGGGCTACATGTGACTCTAGACCCACAGCAATGTGGTTGACTCTGAACTGCCCTCTAGACAATAAATGCTGGCCTAGCCAGAGACACCCTCATCCTGTTAATGAATAAAAAAATAGGGGAGAAGTTGCGGTCAATAAAAGGACTATGGTAAAAAAGCAGAGTCAGAGAGTTCTGCTCCAACAATACACAACATGATCAGACCATCAGGACAAAGCAGCCTGCTTGATCAGGAGCTCATCCACCACCTTTAACATTCACTCCCTACACAATGATGCATTAGGGCAGCAATGTATATGTTTCACTGCATTAACTCTCCAAGTCTCCATCAACAGCAGCTTTCAAACCTGTGGCCTCTACGGAAGGATAGGGCCAGTAGATACATAGGGAACACCACCAGCTGCAGGTTCCCTTCCAAACTACTCACCATCCTGACCTGGGAACGTATCATGGTTCCCTCAGTGTCGCTGGGACAAAATCTGAACTTCTCCCGAAACAAAGAACACAGATCGTAGAATAGTACAACACAAGAACAGACCCTTCGGCCCACCATGTCTGTGCCACCAAGTTGCCATTCTAAACTAATCCCATCTGCCTGCACATGGTCCAAATTCCTCCATTCCCTGCCTGTTCATGTGTCTAAATGCCTATTAAATGCTGCTACTGTCTCTGCTTCTACCACCTCATGGGGCAGCATATTTCAGACATTCCCCATCCTGTGTAAAAATCCTTGCCTCACACGTCTCCTTTAAACTTGCCCCCTCTTACTTCAAACCTATGTCCCTGAGTATTGGGCATTTCTACCCTGGGAAGAAGACACTGACTATCCATTCTATCCATGCATCTCACAATTTTATATATTTCTGTCAGGTCACCCCTCAGCCTCCAGTGCTCTAGCACAAACAAAGAGTAAAGGAGTGTACAGCACAGGAACAGGCCCTTCGGCCCACCAAGACTGTGCTGACACGACACCTTTCTAAACTAAAAACCTTTTGCCTCCACACAGTCCTTATCCCTCTATTCCCTGTCTATTCATGTATCTTTCCAGATGCCTCTTAAACATTGCTATTGTATCCATCTCCAGCACGTCTTCAGGCAGTGCGTTCAGACACTTGCCACCCTCTGCCACACTTGCCTCTCTCATCTCCTTTAAACTCCACCCCCCCCAGCCTCACCTTAAATTCATGCCCCCCTAATATTTGACATTTCCATCTGGGAAAAAGACTCCAACCATCCACCCTACCCATGCCTCTCATCATTTTAAATACTTCTATCAGATTGACCTTCAGCCTCCGACCCTCTAGTGAAAACAATTAAAGTCTGTCCAACCTCTCTTTATAGCTAATACACTCCGAACCCACTTGATTGGGAGCAATGAGAGGGGAGGCAATAGCCTAGTGGTATTATTGTTGGGTTGGTAATCCAGAGACCCATATAATGTTCTGGGGACTTGGGTTCGAATCCCGCTAAAGCAAATGGTGGAATTTGAATTCAATAAATATCTGGAATTAAGAGACTAATAGTGGCCATGAATCCATTGCCAATTGTTGGGAAAAACTCATCTAGTTCACTAATATCTTTTAGGGAAGGAAACTGCCATCCTTACCTGGTCTGGTCTACATGTGACTCTAGCAATGTGGTTCAGTCATAACTGCCTCCTGGGCAATTAGGGATGGGCAATAAATGCTGGCCTAGTCAGCGACGCCCTCATCCCGTGAATGAATAAAGGAAAAAAAGTATCAAGGCAACATCCTGGTAAACGTTTACTGCATGCTCCCCAAAGCCTCCACATCCTTCCTACAGTGCGGCAACCAGAACTGCACACAATACTCCAAATGTGGTCGAAGTAAAGCTTTATACAGCTGCAACATGACTTGCCAAGTTTTATACTCAATGCCTTGACCAATGAAAGCAAGATTGCTGTATGCCTTCTTTACCATCTTATTCACTTGTGTTGCCACTTTCAGGGAGCTATGGACCTGCATCCCAAGATCAACGCTCCTAAGGGTCCTGCCATTTACTGTTCTTATTAAGTTGTGTCGAGTGATCGTGAATTGGAAGGCAGGAAGCTAGAATTTGTTTGTAAAAATGATAAGGGAGAAGAGTACGTGGTTCCTTTAGGAGGAAAAGGGCTTTTCTAAGCTTAGAGATTTATACAGAAAATGTGTCTAAGCAGCTGAAGGGGGTACAGACAATTCTGAAATTGAAACATTGGCTGTATGATTGGAAACCTTAGGTTTGTTTTGATGTTTTGGCAACGAGCTGGAATCAGCGAATTAATTTAAACCAAGCACTTAGCGACTGAAAGCAAATTGAATTTAAATATGATGGTTTTGACAACTTCGGACCAATGCCATTGTAAGAAAATTGATATGTTGTCCAAGGTATATAAGGAGAGGGTTTTTGAAAATCGGTGTGAGAGCGAACCACCATTTGAGAAATAAGCATTTCGCTCCCACAAGAAATCGCTGAGCTCTCTAAGAAAGCACCATCTATCCATAAAAGGTACCACGGCACTTCTAGCTAAAGAGTCCTCACAGAAGACTTCACGGAGAAAACATCCCTGACTGCCCAATCAGCGGAAGAAAGGTGTTTACGACTTGAGAACAGCAGAAGAAAAGCATGTAGGCTTTGAAAGACTAAATTCTAATTTATTTTCTTATTACTTGTGTTTATATAAGTGGGACTTGTGTTTGTTGGAACAACATGCTAGTACAATTTAGTTCAGCTAGGGAATAGTTAGTCGTTAAGGGGTAATTGTTTGGTTTGTTAGAAATTCTGTTAATTTTTTCACTGTTAGGGTTAAATAAATAAATTATTACTTATAAAGTGAATCTCCAGGACTGTCTTTCATCTAACCTTCTGTTCTCCTTAACAGTTTTAACAGATTAGGCAAGGTGAAGTGAGCTTCTCTGGGTGTTTCGGGTTTAATTATTAGAAGGGGACCTTTACTCACGCTGTAATAGATTGGTGGCTTGTGTTTCAATTTTAATTCACAGAGGGGTTCGACATCACCCCTTCCTAACACTGTGTACTTTCCTCTTGTACTTGGCCTGACAAAATGCATTACCTCACACTTGTCTGGATTAAACCCCAACTGCTATTTCTCCAACCAGCTCTGCAATGGATCTATATCCTGCTGTACCCTTTGGTAACCTTCCTCACTGTCCACAACTCCACTACTTTTGGTGTTGTCTGCAAACTTACAAATCAGACCACCAACGTTATCATCCAAATCATTGATATAAATTACAAATAACAGCAGTCCCAGCACTGATCCTTGCAGAACACCATTGGTCATGGAGCTCCAGCACACTAACAGCATAGTCAGTCCACCGAGAGCACATGGACTGCAATGGTTCAAGATGGTGACTCACTGCCACCTTCTCAAAAGGTCATTAGGAACTGGGTAACAAATGGTGGCCCAAACAGTGACAGCCACATCCCGTGAAAGGAAAAAGTCGAGAGAAAGAGTTTACAAATTGAAAATGATGACAGGGGACGCGTGAGAAAGAGAAAGCTTTCCCTGTATTCTGTACCTCGGTGAAATCTGGCAGATTGGACAGTGGGCATCAACATAATTACATCGCCCATCAGCTCAAGGTGCAAATCTCGGATCCTGGTCTTGTCTTGTACATCACCCATATACTCATCAATGGTCAGCTTCAGGAAATCTTCATTAACCTGTACATGAAGAAATGAGGAAATGGAGGCTGTGTTAGAGAGTATATGTTGATGTGTGGAGAATTCTATTCAATAGGCTTCATTGAAATGAGCTAAAATGAACTGTGGAATTCAAAGGCAACAGGGAAAGAACCCCTAGATCCAGAAGCCTGTTCCCTCTTTGACACATCTCCCTGACTCCACTTTAATGACCGTAATGGGAGGAATGCGCTTTAAATCAAGACCCACTTTTCTACCCGTCTCATCATAAGTATTAATGTGCTGATTCAATCACCAAAATGCCCAATTGCTTTTTGTTTGTATTTTTTCCTTAATTCATTTAAACTGATCAGTTTAGATTAGAACAAGAACTAACTCGTCAAGCAAATGGCAAACTCTGGCTAATTCCCAGCATTAAAGCTACATCCTCTCAACTTCAAACACAGACACAAAAAGCCAAGTCACTTTGGGGATGAGGGATTTTTCAAATAAAGTAAAAGGGAAGATCAACGCCTGATAGCCAAGGGTCTGGAAACAATGGATAGAATGTGATGGCTTCTCACTTTCACTTGATTTCTTGTCGAAGCTGAATTGCTGACAGCTATAGACAGATGGGAAATGTACTGTTCCGAATCCATATCAACCTGGATTCCAGCCTTCAGAACCTGGTCACAATCTAGGGTTTTCAGATATTTGGAAATACTATCCAGTTCCCAGGAACTTCCACTGAGAACAGGATTTCAGGAAAGATAACAGCAGTTTCTGAGGTATCCTGCTGACTGACTCCTGGATCTGTAAAACAGGACTCTAAGTTCAGAAAGGGTTGGTAGGAACCCTCAGCTTTGACACCGCTCATCGTTTTAAACTCTGGCTCTCCAGTTCGTAAGGTAAGAAAACCCGTTTCTTGTCTCCTTGAAAGCTTTACTTGGCTATTTTCTCAGAAGTCACTTGGTTTTCTGTAAACAGCAGATGGTTTCCTAAATGCAGACAATTGTCAACCTCACTCCTTAATAAGGCCCTGTTTAATCTGGAAAACACCCACCCCATTCCATATCGTCATTAAATGTAAATATGCTTTCCCAAAATGCCTCCACCTGTAGGAAAGAAACACCATTTCCAGATGTGTTTCATTATGATGTAGATGTGAAAACATTTTCTACATGAAACACAAAAATGTGGACTTATTAATTCATCTTCATTCACTTATTATACAAAGTCTATAGTTTCTTTAACTTTCTTAGTTTCTAAACCATTCCATATCATTACATCCTTGAAGGTGTACCAGCAATGACATTTATCTTTTCCAGCAATATGAAAAGTCTTTGATATATGGCTGAATTAGCAAACTCTGCCAAAGCAGTCCAGCATTTTGATGTTTACACTTTTTAACGAAGGGAAAGGAATTATTTTCAGTGTGTGTCGTGTTTATTTCTGATTGTGATGTACATAAAACTTCGCAATATCGAAGTGTTAGTAAAAATCCTCAGAGACTCTTATTCTATTACAGAATATTTGTTTAGATGCTGATTCAGTTTCTGAGAAAAGTGCCCAATTGGCTTCTATGCCCAATTCATTTTGTTTTAAGACCACAGCCAGCCCCAAGTCATCAATCGCCATTTTAAAAGGTTTGCTGAATTCAGGGGCAGCCAACAATGTTCATTTGTCAGATTTGCCTTAATTTTCGCAAAAGTTGAATGGCACTCTTTCAGCTACATTACTTTTGCCTCCTTTTACAATAAGTATGTCAGGAGAGCAGCTGCTTTGCTGAAGTTTGGCACTAACTTGTCAATAAAAT
Organism: Rhincodon typus; assembly: GCF_021869965.1. Taxonomy (NCBI): domain Eukaryota; kingdom Metazoa; phylum Chordata; class Chondrichthyes; order Orectolobiformes; family Rhincodontidae; genus Rhincodon; species Rhincodon typus. Next base: position 3,378,719 of record NC_063346.1, read on the forward strand.
CCAAACATTCTCCAAAATCTCAAATTCCTGATTCGTATGAGGAATGAAAATTCTATCAAACCCTTTACTTTAGAGGGCTGTCCTATTCACATGCCCAACTTTAGATGGCATTGGCAACACTTGCCTTTGCCCTATGACGTGTCCTAGGTAGGTCACCCACGTTTTTGCAATCTCACTCTCGGTAAGACCAATCACTAGATCAGCAGCTATGGCTTCCAACTGTGTCACTTCTTCTTCCCAGATAGCGTTGTATATTAACACACGATCCAGTAATCCAAACAAACAACCGGGGACACTTGTTAGGAAGTAGCATATAAATGTTTGGAAGGAACTGAAAGTACCTTTAACCCCAAATGACATGACCTGACGTTACTGTAGCCCATTTGGTGTCACAGAAGTTGATGTCTCTTTCGCTCTTGACATCAATGGGACTTGCCAACAGTCCTTTGATAAATCAATCTCAGTAAGGAATGAGCCCTGTCAACCCTATCAATATAGTCTTCTAATCAAGGAATTAGGTATGAATTTGTTTTTGTTAATGCATTTAATTTCCTGTAACCTGTGTAGAATCTAGTCAACCAGTGATACCACTGGAGAACTCGAACTCCTTTAACTAGGTTCAATCAAATCATTTTCTATCATATATGGAGTCTCCACTTTCAGCTGAGTTTGCTTCTCTGGATTAAATCAATAAAGGATACTGTTTTATTGGGGCAGATTCCCCTTCATTATGATGTCTGGCTGAAATTTTGGACCCCGGATTGTCTTTACAGATTTCCTTCAATTCCCTAAGTAACCCAAGATAAAACCTGATACATTAATCTGAGGAACCTCCAGTAGCAAAACCCATCTGGATCAATAACGCCCTTCAGGGAAGGAAACGGCCATCCTTACCTGGTCTGGCCTACATATGACTCCAGATCCACAGCAATGTGGTTGATTCTTAACTGCCCTCTGGGCAATTAGGGAGGGGCAATAAATATTACCTCACAGCAACGCCCTCATCCCATGAATGAATAAAGGAAATAACAGAAAATTGAGACCTTTTTCCCAGTCGTTGGGACAGTCATGGCAATTTCCTTTAATCAGTGGAGTCTGGCAGTATCTCTTTTGAACTCTCCCGAGTTTGTGGATGTTACCATACCACAAAATCCCTCCAGCTCACAGAGAACATTCAGCCCATCAAGTCTGTAGCTCCAAAGAGCATCCCCACCCTTTCCTCGTAACCTTGCTTTTTACCGTGGCTAATTAACCTAACCTGCACATCTTTGGACTGTGGAAGGAAACCACAGCATCCAGCAGAAACCCACACAGTCACAGGGAGAACGTACACAATCCACACAGACAGTTGCCCGAGGGTGCAACTGAACCCAGGACTCTGGTGCTGTGAGGCAGCAGTGCTAACCACTGAGCTGCCTGTACTGTGGACACAAATCTTAGATATAAAATTCTAGTTGTCCATAATGAATAAAAAAATTGAGTATGTTTTTCCGCCACTATTTTAGATGCAACTGTCCACAAACAAGTGACCTCTGGGATCCAAGTTATCATTCCCACAATTGTAGGAATATACTGCTGCCCCACTTTTGTTTTTGCTAACAGTCTTCCACAGTCGACTAGGACTTTACTGAAGGGTTCCTGAAAACTCAGTGTAGGCCTTAAAGGTGTTGGTTGATTGGAGGTTGCAGTTTACCAACTGTTTGGCATGGTGACCTGGCCAGTAAAAGTGCCAGTTTATCAACGCTTGAGTTTTCTGTATTCCTACATGCCCTTTCGTGGCAATTTCATGTTCTACCTGCGATATCACTTTACGATATCTGGGTGGTGCCATTACCTAATGAACTACTGCCCACTCTTCATTTGCAACTCTGGGAAGAAATCTCTAGGTCTTCATCAAATTGGAATGGAAATCCCTCAGCCTCAGTGCAGCTTGATTGTGCTAACCAGTGTAACTCCACATCTACTTGTAGAGTTACACTTAAAGAAGGCTTACCAAAAACTTCTTCTGAATTATTCACAACTTTAGAGTAGGCTTCGGTGATCCTAATGTCTGCTTGTGGGATCAGTTAGATCTCTTGTCATGGGCTGGGTTTAGCTATTACTCTGGTCACTGCATGTAAAGGAAAATTGTTGGAAACTTCTTCTGTCTCATTCAGTTCACTCAGACTTTGAGATTGTGGGTGAAGTGACAACTTTTGCTCAAATCAAATCATTCCTTAGGAGTAAATCAAACCTTTCTATAGGTAAACTCTGAACAACCCCTGCTGTTGCTGCTCTAGTGGTGGCTAATTAAACAACTCACTGGAGGAGGAGGCTCCACAAATATCCCCATCCTCAATGATGGAAGAGCCCAGCACATCAGTGCAAAAGATAAGGCTGAAGCATTCGCAGCAATCTTCAGCCAGAAGTGCTGAGTGGATGATCCATCTCGGCCTCCTCCAGTGGTTCCCAGCAATACTGGGACCTGTCTTCAGCCAATTTGGTTCACTCCACATGATATCAAGAAACGACTGGGGACACTGGGTACCGGAAAGGCTATGGGCCCTGACAATATTCCAGAAATAGTACTGAAGGCTTGTGCTCCAGAACTTGCTGCTCCCTTAGCCAAGCTGTTCCAGTACATTCAAAGTTTTAGCAAAGATTTGTAGCTTGGGTTGTGGGTGAGGTTGTTGACTTGCTCACCGAGCTGCCTTGTTTTCGTTCAGACGTTTCGTCACCATGCTAGGTGACATCATCAGTGGAGCCTTCGATGAAGCGATGTTGTTCTACTCCGCTTGGAATCTATACTGTCCGGTCCGTTATGGTGAGTAGTGTCATTTCCAGTTTCGATTTATATGGGTTTGTATATAGGGTCGAATTCTATATGTTTGTTGATTGCCTTACAGGTTGAGAACCATGCCTCCAGGAATTCACTCACAAGGATTAAAGATCCCATTCCCACAACATGCAGAACCAACGTGGTTTACAAAATACCCTGCAACGACTGCCACAAACATTACATCGGATAGACAGGAAGGAAACTAGTCATCAGAATACATGACCACCAGCTAGCAGCAAAATGACACAATGAACTTTCCCTAATATCAGTATACTAAGACAATGAAGGCCATCAGTCTAACTGGGACAAGGTAACCATAGTAGCCCAAGCCAAACATAGACACGCATGGAAAGTCCCAGAGGCATGGTTCTCAATCTGTAAGGCAATCAACAAACATATGGAATTGGACCCCATACGGAACAAAACTGGAAATGACACTACTCACCATAACGGACCAGACAGTATAAATTCCAAGCAGAGTAGAACAACATCGCTTCATCGGAGGCTCCACTGATGATGTTACCTAGCATGATGACGAAACATCTGAACGAGAACAAGCCAGCCCGGTGAGCCAATCAACAACATCTTCCAAACCCATGAACACTTCCACCGAAAAGGACAAGAACAATAGATATGTGAGAACACCACTACCTTCAATTTCCCCTCCAAGCCACACACCATCCTGACTTGGAAATATATCGCCATTCCTTCACTGTCACTGGGTTAAAATCCTGGAATTCCTGTTCTAACCCCATTGTGGGTCAACCCACAGCACATGGACTGCAGCGGTTCAAGAAGATAGCTCACCTCCACCTTCTCAAGGGCAACTAGGGATGGGCAATAAATGCTGGGCCACCAGCGATGCCTATGTCCCACTAGTGAACAAAACAAACTCAATTATACTGAACTCTGATCACTCACTAGTTGGAACACCTCTTCCTTCTGTATTTCCCAAATGCTGTGTCAATACAACAATTTTCTGTGCCTTTTCACCTTTGCAGGCAGCTCCACTACCCATTCTAGTTGCTTCACTTTAGTTAAATCTTGTAATCCAGTCAGGAGGATGCATCCTCCACCTGGCGCAAAGTTGTAACCACATGCAATTTCATTTTGGTTTTATACTCAGGGAAACCTGGTTCTTTTATCCTTCACCAATTACTATTACTCCATGTCCAGCTTCATGGTGTCCATATCTAAGATTCCATTCCTAGCTCCTCTGGTTCTAGACACTGAGAAATTCAATATTCAGCAGGCTTACTGCCATAGAGACAGCACAACACTGATCACCATTACATTCCACCATACTAATTCGGAGCAGGGGTAGGCCCTCAGCCCCTCAAGCCTGGTCCACCATTCAGGATGATCTTGGCTGATTGATTATTTCATATTGCTGCCTATCCCTGAAAACCTTTCACCACCCCTTCAATTGCCTATCAAAAATCTATCCACCTGTGCCTTAAAAATATTCAAAGAATCTGCTTCCAGTAGGTTTTCAGGAAGAGAATTAGAAAGACTCACAACAGTCAGTGAGAAAACAGTTATTATCTTAGTCGTAAAAGAATGACCCCCTTATTTTAAAGCTGTGACCCCGGGTCGAGATTCTCCCATAATAGAACCATCCTCTCCACATGATCAGCAGCAGATATGTTTCAATCAAATCACTTGTACACTTCTCATCTCCAACGCATACAAGCTGAGCCTGTCTAACCTTTCCTCAGGAAGGCAGCCCACCCCACTCCAGGTATCAGCCTGGTAAACCTTCTCTGAACTGCC
>NC_063346.1:3413309-3456119 GCF_021869965.1 Rhincodon typus
GGTAGGGGGAGGGGAGATTTTGAAACTTGTGAAATCCACATTGATACCATTGGGCTGCATAATGTGGTATACTGCATCCGCTGTACCCGGTGTGGCTTCCTCTACATCGGGGAAACCAAGCGGAGACTCGGGGACCACTTTGCAGAACACCTACGCTCGGTTCGCAACAAACAACTGCACCTCCCAGTCGCGAACCATTTCAACTCCCCCCTCCCATTCCTCAGACGACATGTCCATCCTGGGCCTCCTGCAGTGCCACAACGATGCCACCCGAAGGTTGCAGGAACAGCAACTCATATTCCGCTTGGGAACCCTGCAGCCCAATGGTATCAATGTGGATTTCACAAGTTTCAAAATCTCCCCTCCCCCTACCGCATCCCAAAACCAGTCCAGCTCGTCCCTGCCTCCCTAACCTGTTCTTCCTCCCACCTCAAGCCGCACCTCCATCTCCTACCGACCAACCTCATCCCGCCCCCTTGACCTGTCCGTCCTCCCTGGACTGACCTAGCCCCTTCCTAACTCCCTACCTACACTCACCTTTACTGGCTCCATCCCCGCCTCTTCGACCTGTTTGTTTCCTCTCCACCTATCCTCTCCTCTATCCCTCTTCTATCCGCCTCCCACTCTCTCCCTATTTATTTCAGAACCCCCTTCCCCTCCCCCTTTTCTGATGAAGGGTCTAGGCCCGAAACGTCAGCCTCTCTGCTCCTATGATGCTGCTTGGCCTGCTGTGTTCATCCAGCCCTGCACCTTGTTGTCTCGGATTCTCCAGCATCTGCAGTTCCTACTATCTCTAATACAATAGTAATCTAACAGTCAGTCGAGGATTAGTCATAAAAACTGAAGTAACTGTGGATGTTGTAAATCAGTACCAAAAACAGAAACTGCTGGAAAAGCTCAGCAAGTTTGGCACCATCTGTGGAGACAAATCAGAGGTAATGTCTTGGGCCTGGTGATCCTTCCTCAGAACTGTTCTTTTTCTGATGGTGTTGTTGGCTTATTATCGGGTGTCTCAGATTCTACTTCAACCCATCTTCCTGAAAGAGAGTGTGAGAAAAGTCTAAGAGATAGTGTGACAGGGAGTGTGTGCATATGTGTGTGAGGAGACTCCATGAGAGAGAGGGAAAATGAGATAGAGTGAAAGAGTGACTAATAGAGACGGTGATAGAGTCCCTAGTGTTAATAGGGAGATGACCGTACTCATTTCCCATAGACAGTTCTTTGTTTTAACAGTCACAGGTTAAACAGCAGATCAACATGAGTGTATGAAGCATACTCACTGCTCCAAGCACGGAATATAAACATGAAACAGAACTACTCAGCAGGTCTGAGGGCAGCATGGAGTTAAAGACCGATGGGAGCTGAGAATTTTTTTCACCAGGAATAGGGGTCTTGAACACCCTATCTTATAGGGGGTCTAGAGACAAAACCCCTCAATCACAGATGTCATTAGTTTGGTGGTCTCCAGAGCAGTTTTGGAAGCAGTCTGAAATGACTTTAAGGTGTCAGAGAGGAAAACACCCACCAAAGCCCTTGCATGCTTGAGGTTGAGAAACACATAAAAGAAATATGACCTGTGACAGCACGTTATTTAAGGGTCTCACAGAGAAACATTAAGAAGCTGATTTCTGTCCCATCTCTCTCTCACTCTCACTCTCACTCCCCCACACAGACACACACAGTTTCCCTGCCACACAGACACAGACACACTAGAAAATCTGTGACAATTGGAACAAGGAACTTCAAATCGGGAACATTGAGACCTGTGTATCCAAAGGGTTGTTGTTGAGGCTAATAAGTTTGTTTTAATCAGTTATTGTATCATGGTATTGGTTGTGTTTTTTCCACTTTTTGTATGTAATAGACGTGGATGTTCTCTTGTTTAAAGTATCTTGACAGCTTCATGTGAATGACTTTGATGACTGATCACCATGGTAACCAAATTGTAAAAGTAAAACTTATGTTCTGCTTAAACTCTGGAATCTGAGCTCTGAGATCAGTTGGGACCATATCAATAGATATAATGGGCTGAAAGGCCATCTACTTGTTCTGTAAACTTTCTTTGTTTCAAGTCTATGGCTTTTTCAAAACTTGCTAAAGTTTGGGATGTAACAGAAGCAGGAGAGATTTAGTACCAAATGGAGATGCTGCAGAGTCAGAGGTTGAGGTAATGGAACAAGAGGCAAAAGATGGGTCTAGAGGAGGTGTGAATGGTGATAACTGAACCAATAGAAAGACCTTCTTTCTGAAAAACCATGGGAGAGGACGTAACAATCCTAAATTGTTGAACACATGATTAGGTCTGGAAGGATGGAAGGTCTTTAAGTGATAGATTTGGTGCAGTTCCTCCAGTTTCTGTTGAAGTGCAGTAGGAAGCTTGGAATCACTCTTGTGGACTAAATGGAGAGGTTCTGTAAGAAGTTCACACAATGTAGAGGTCATCACACTCTGAGAAGTGGATACATTGGACTAAAATAGGGCAGGTGATCATACCACTAGGCTAATGGTATTATCGCTTGACTATTCATCCAGAGACCCAGGTAATGTTCAGGGGACACTGGCTTGATTTGGGAAATTGAAGCGGATTGTTCCAGTGAGAAAGAGTGAGGGAAATGAAGATAGGGTCTGCTGAAATCAAGCCTTCATGAATGACCTTTTACAGTTCTCACCAACTCCTCGGGTGTGTAATAACATGTCTGAGCATGTCGTTTATAAAATCTGCGTGTGTGGGAAAGTGTTCACAGGGAAGCTGTTTGCAGGTGTCAGAAACCAATTATACTTAAGCTTATAGTTAAGTTAATCAGTTACACTGATTTGTGCTAAGAAAATATCAATCCAGGGAATAAAACAAAGAACTGGAGGAAGCTCTAGTGCTGGGGATTATACAAGACTTGGCTTCAACTACATCATGTGAAGAAGTTGAGAGAAGTCTGTTTAGTTGTTTACTCTTTTTACTGTACTTGGAACATTGTCTTCTATCATTTCAGCTTGGTACATTTTTACTACTTAGTGTTTAATAAACCTTGTGAAATTACCACTTGAAGTGTTCAGACTTGCCTTTTATGGTTAAGTCTCATACAAACCTGGATAAGTCAGGACTGGGGACTCTTGGGAAGTTAAAATATTAAGTCAGATTTAATCATTCTTGCTAAAAGTGGTGACCATGGCAGGGTGAGACTCTAGACCGAAATTCTGGTGTTAACAGGTAAAATAGAAGCTTGTGAAATAATGTGGTATACTGCATCCGCTGTACCCGTTGTGGCCTCCTCTACATCGGGGAAACCAAGCGGAGGCTTGGGGACCGCTTTGCAGAACACCTACGCTCGGTTCGCAATAAACAACTGCACCTCCCAGTCGCGAACCATTTGGATCAGAAATTGGCTAGCTGTAAGAAGACAGAGGGTGGTGGTTGATGGGAAATGTTCATCCTGGAGTTCAGTTACTAGTGGTGTACCTCAAGGATCTGTTTAGGGGCCACTGCTGTTTGTCATTTTTATAAATGACCTGGATGAGGGCGTAGAAGGATGGGTTAGTAAATTTGCGGATGACACCAAAGTCGTTGGAGTTGTGGATAGTGCGGAAGGATGTTGCAGATTACAGAGGGACATAGATAAGCTGCAGAGCTGGGCTGAGAGGTGGCAAATGGAGTTTAATGTGGAAAAGTGTGAGGTGATTCACTTTGGAAGGAGTAACAGGAATACAGAGTACTGGGCTAATGGTAAGATTCTTGGTAGTGTGGATGAGCAGAGAGATCTCGGTGTCCATGTGCATAGATCACTGAAAGTTGCCACCCAGGTTGATAGGGTTGTTAAGAAGGCGTACGGTGTGTTAGGTTTTATTGGTAGAGGGATTGAGTTTTGGAGCCGTGAGGTCATGTTGCAGCTGTACAAAACTCTGGTGCGGCCGCACTTGGAGTATTGCGTACAGTTCTGGTCACCGCATTATAGGAAGGATGTGGAAGCATTGGAAGGGGTGCAGAGGAGATTTACCAGGATGTTGCCTGGTATGGAGGGAAGGTCTTATGAGGAAAGGCTGAGGGACTTGAGGCTGTTTTCGTTAGAGAGAAGAAGGTTAAGAGGTGACTTAATAGAGACATACAAGATCATCAGAGGATTAGATAGGGTGGACAGTGGGAGCCTTTTTCCTCGGATGGTGGTGGCTAGCACGAGGGGACATAGCTTTAAATTGAGGGGTGATAGATATAGGACAGATGTCAGAGGTAGGTTCTTTACTCAGAGAGTAGTAAGGGCGTGGAATGCCCTGCCTGCAAAAGTAGTAGACTCGTCAACTTTAAGGGCATTTAAATGGTCATTGGATAAACATATGGATGATAATGGAATAGTCTAGGTTAGATGGGCTTCAGATTGGTTTCACAGGTCGGCGCAACATCAAGGGCGGAAGGGCCTGTACTGCGCTGTAATGTTCTATGTTCTATGTTCTATGTTCTAACTCCCCCTCCCATTCCTCAGACGACATGTCCATCCTGGGCCTCCTGCAGTGCCACGACGATGCCACCCGAAGGTTGCAGGAACAGCAACTCATATTCCGCTTGGGAACCCTGCAGCCCAATGGTATCAATGTGGATTTCACAAGCTTCAAAATCTCCCCTCCTCCTACTGCATCCCAAAACCAGCCCAGCTCGTCCCCGCCTTCCTAACCTGTTCTTCCTCCCACCTATCCCCTCCTCCCACCTCAAGCCCCACCCCCATCTCCTACCTATTAACCTCATCCCGCCCCCTTGACCTGTCCGTCCTCCCTGGACTGACCTATCTCCTCCCTACCTCCCCACCTATACTCACCTTTACTGGCTTCATCCCCGCCTCTTTGACCTGCCTGTTTCCTCTCCACCTATCTTCTCCTCTATCCATCTTCTATCCGCCTCCCCCTCTCTCCCTATTTAGTTCAGAACCCCCTTCCCCTCCCCCATTTCTGAAGAAGGGTCTAGGGCCCGAAACGTCAGCCTTCCTGCTCCTATGATGCTGCTTGGCCTGCTATGTTCATCCAGCTCTACACCTTGTTATCTCAGATTCTGTAGCATCTGCAGTTCCTACTATCTCTGATACAATGTTAACCCCTTAATATATTCCTATTTTTAACTTCTCTTCAATTCTGTAATTAAGCCACTACTTTTATTCCTGTGCTGTATCCAAGAATTATACCTAGGTGCTTGTCCCTAAGATGTCGCCATAAGAAGGCAGACATTGTAAACGTTTTTCACTGTACTCCTACAATGAGGCACACATGACAATAAAAGGATATTGTATAAAGCAGTTACTTAACATCTCAGTCTAAATCATCTCCTCAGAATCTCTGTGATGAGGGCATAGACCCAAAATGGCAGCTGATTCGTGCCCTTAATTTCCACAGGCTGTACCTGACTTCCAGATGGCGTGTGTTTTTTGGATCTGTTTCAACTTTCCACCCTCTGCAGTACCTTGTCCCCTAAGCACATGCTTGTCCCAACAGATTACTGCTGAGAGATTTGTTCAATCTTGACATCACTGACAATGTGCTAATGAGTTGTTTTGTGATTAAGTGTGAGATTGGAAACTCTCCAGAGTTTTAAATTACTGCATGTTTAATTTCAGTTTCCGTCACTCACAAAGAAACATAGTTCAAACCATTATAGTCTCCTCCACCTTTGTGTGAATAAGAGAAAGAAGAGTTGGTGCTGCCCGTAATAGGTTCAAGAGTAATGTTACCGGATCAGTAATCCAAAGGGATGAACAACAGGAAATATGAGTTCAAATCCCAACACATCTGAGAACTGAAGTTGAATGAATAAATTTTGAATAACAATTTGGTAATCAGTAATGGTTGCACGTCTGGTTCATAAACTGGAATAAATGCTTCCCCATGAGCCTACGTGTGACTTCAGGCTCTCAAAAACAAATGTCTGACTCTTAATGGCCCTTGGAAATGGTTTCCACAAGGCACTACAGGTTGTTCCAGGGACACAGATGGAAATAAACATTGACAACTGTTGGAGACCAGCAACTCTGTGAAATACACTCCTCAGTCTGCCTGAAACTGATTGGTCTTACAGTACAAAGACCTGTTGAGCACTGACAGTTACACAATGGCACTTTCCAGGCAAGGGGACTTGGAGGGGGGAGGACTCCTTGACAGGCAGTCAGCAACACCTAGAAGAGTAGGCGGAATGAAACACAGGAACTTAGAAAATAGATGCGGTGAGCCATTCAGTATGGTTGATCATCCAACTCTACCCTGTTCCACTTTCTCCCCATAACATTTAGATCCCTTTAGCCTCAAGAACTATATCTAACTCCTTCATGAGAATATTCAATATTTTGGACTCAACCACTCTTTTGCGGCAGAGAATTTCAAAGGTCATCAATCTCAGGAATGAACATATTTCCCCTCATCCAAAGACTCCTAGACACTCAATCAGTGACATTCATTGGAGCTGAATGAAGTTGGTTCTTGGCCAACTACAGAGAAAGGAATTGGCAGTTTGGTAAGTCTCTGGTAAGTGGGTAGGGTTTTTCCTGTACTTAAGTTTTAGCATTGTACAGGCAGTGCCCAGGTTCCAACAGTTTCTGTTCGAGTATGTTCACAAGTCGATTTGTACACAAGTCCGAACAATATAATGCAGGACAATACAAAATATCCACACACGTGTTCAGGAAATGTTCGTATGATGAATCTTTAAAATGAATTTGAATACATCCTGTATGAAATCTCATTTGTAAGGTGCACCTTTGTAAATCAGGGACCACCTGTCTACAAATTGGTAAAAGTAAGAAGATACTTAAAAGCAGAATGAACAAGTGAATGATAATCAATTAAAACTTAAGGATGGCAGGCCAAATAATGTCATAAGGCTGTATTGCATCAGCACTCCTGGATAGCATTGTGTTTAAACGAGTCTGTAGTAAATGTCTGAAGTTCAAACAGCTTCAGCTCGGAGCTTGAGAACTGGAAAGTCAACTGGTTATTTTTGTAACAGGAGCAGCACCTCCGACACAATCTTCTACAGTGGTTAGCGGTAGGAAGGTATACTGGACAGTAAGGCAGGTAAGGGGATCCACAGGGCAGGAGTGCAGGCATGTCAGCTAAAATTCTCTCAGCCTGTTTGGATGAGTGTATGGATGCAATATGGGTGAGCAAACTAACTCTGGCATTATGGTGCCATGGTGCGAATAACAAGGAGTGTCGAAGTAAGGACAGTTCAGTGAGAGGGTTGATATCTTTCTCTGCAGCAAGGTGAGAATGTCCAGGTGGCTGTGCTACTTTCAAGTGTCAGGGTCTGGGACAACTGCTCAGGACTAGAAAGGAACCTGCAATGGGAAGGGAAGGATTTCACAGCTGTAGTCCATGTCGGCACCACATAGATTGAACTAGGAAAGAGGTTCTCCATGGACAGTATGAGGAACTTGGCACTAAATTAGAAAGCAGAACTTCAAAGGTTATAATCTCTAGATTATTTCCTTGACTTGGGCAAATTAGCATAGAGTGCATAAAATTAGATGAACGTGGCTCAACAACTGGTGTGAGAAAAATGGGTTCCTGTTTGTGGAGTGCTAGTGCCAGTTATGGAAAAAGTGGTGGATGTAACACTGTGACAGTTTGCACCTGACCATGCTGGGGCCGGTGTTCTTGCAAACTACACAGATTGGGAAGTAAGGATAGTTTTTAAACTAAATAGTTGAGGAAGGGGTTGAATGTAGAAAGATGTGCTAAACCAAAGAGTAGAGCCGAGATGAAATAGGAATATGGAAACTAAGGTTCAGGAAAGGGACAGAGAGACGAAACCTAGGAATGCAACAGCAACCAAGACTAGTTGTTATGAGAACAACAAAAAGAATACTTTGCAACACAGGCATGCTTGCACTCTCACATCAGGAGTGTGTGAATTGGAGAGGAATAAGAGATTATTTAATTTGAAACAATTTAAGTGCAAAACATACAAGCAATATCAGCATATCAATGTGTTCACTTTTAAGATAGAGTCCAAAATTCCAATGCTAATGTTAACCATCTGATTAACCATAAGAAGGCTTTACACAAACTAGGGATGTATTTCATTGAATTAAGGACTGATATGATTAACATTTGAGGAGATATGTTAAGGAGAATGGATAGGACAGGACAGAGAAACTATTTTTGCTGGTTGGGTTCTAGGATTTGAGGAAAATGTTTAAAAGAATTAGACCCTGCCCGTTTTGAGGAGTGAACTGAGGAAACAGTTTTACACGTCGGCTAATAGAAGTTGGAACTTTTCTATAATTAGCAATGAGACCAGGCTGGATTAATTGTAAATCTTAAATCACAGACGATAGATTGTGATAACTAAAGTTGTGGGAGTACTGGGGCAAAGGAGGACAAGGTGTATCGAGTTAGGTCACAGATCAGCAAGGATCTTATTAACCAGCATAACAGGTGTGAGGGGAAAATAATGACATAATCCATTTCCAATCCCTCTGCTTTTAATAGGCTTGTTCAAAGTATTAAAATACTCTTGACAGGCAAATACTTCCAAATCCTGATGATTACATATCATAAGATCGATGGGAGTCAGGGGTGGAAATCAATGATTGCTGATCCATTTGCAAAGTGGTCCTGCAAAACAGATATACCGTTTTGGATACTGTTGAGGGGAATGACCTCTCAGGCGAAAGCAGCAGAAGCCAAACTCATTGCACCACGGTTAGTTCTGCTGCAGAGGGGAGGGGTAAAAAGTGTGCCAGGGCAATAGTTACAGGGGACTCAATTGTAAAGGGAATAGACAGGCATTTTCGTGACTGCAGGATGGTATGTTGCCTCCCTGGTGCTAGGGTCAAGGATGTCTCGGAGTGGGTACAGGACATTCTGGAGGGGGAGGGTGAACAGCCAGTGGTCGTGGTACACATCGGTACAAACAACACAGGTTAAAAAAAAAAGGATGAGGTCCTAAAAGCAGAATACAGGGAGCTAGGAAGAAAGTTAAGACATCAGACCTCAAAGGTAGTGATCTCAGGATTACTACTGGTGTCATGTGTGAGTCAGAGTAGAAATGACAAGATATATTGGGTGAATAAGTGGTTGAAAAGATGATGTTGGGGAAAGGTTTCAGATTCCTGCGACTTTGGGACCGGTTCAGGGAGTGAGTGACCTGTACAAATTGGACGGGTTACACCTGAACAGGACTGTAGAAAGGATGGTTTTCTTGACCAATGTGTGGAGGAACCAACTAGAGAGCAGGCCATCTTAGACAGGGTGCTGTGAAATGAGAAGGAATCATTGCCAATCTAGCTGTGCAAGATCCCTAGGGGATGAGCAACTATAACATGATGGAATTTTTTATCAAGATGGAGAGTGAGGTAGTTGATTTGGAGACTAGGGTGCTGAATCTTAATAAAGGAAACTATGAAGATATGAGGCATGAGTTGGCCTTGATAGATTGGGGAGAGTTACTTAAAGGGATGACAATGGATAGGCAATGGCAAACGTTCAAGGAACGCATGGGGGAACTGCAACAACTGTTTATTCCTGTCTGGCACAAAAGCAAAATGGGCAAGAGGGCCAATCCATGGCTTACAAAGGAAATTAGAGATAGTATCTGATCCAAGGAAGAAGCATGCGGATTGGTCAAGAAAAATAATCAATCTGAGGATTGGGAACAGTGTAGAATTCAGCAAAGAAGGACCAAGGGATTGATTATGAAGGGGAAAATACAGTACGAAAGTAAGCTTGCAGGGAACATAAAGACTGATGCTAGGAGTTTCTATAGGTATATGAAGAAAAAGAGATTGGTGAAGATAAACGTAGGCCCCCTACAGACAGAAACAGGGAATATATAATAAAGGACAAAGAAATGGCTGAGGAACTAAATACATACTTTGGTTCTGTCTTCACAAAAGAGGACACAAATCAGTAGGTAGAAATGTTGGAGAATGCAAGATCTAGTGAGAGGGAAGAATTGAGGGAGATCAACATTAGTAGAGAAATGATGCTGGGAAAATTGAAGGGGTTGAAGAAAGATAAATCCCCAGGACCTGATAATCTACATCGCAGAGTTCTTAAGAAAGTAGCTCTAGAAATAGTGGATGCATTAGTGGTCATCTTCCAGGATTCTATAGACTCTGGAACTATAGATTCTATAGACTCTATAGTCCCTGCAGATTGGAGGATGGCCAATGTCACCCCAAAATTCAAAAAGGGAGGTAGAGAAAAAACAGGGAATTACAGACCAATAAGCCTAACATTGGTAGTGGGGAAAATTCTCGAATCCATTATCAAGGACTTTATAGTGGAGCATTTAGAAAGCATAGCCAGGATCAGACAGAGTCAGCATGGATTTATGAAGGGGAAATCATGCTTGACAAATCTGTTGGAATTCTATGAAGATGTAACTAGTAGAATTGACAAGGGGGAGCCAGTCGATATGCTTTATTTGGACTTTTAGAAAATGTTTGACAAAGTTCCACATAAGAGATTATTGTGCAAGATTAAAGCACATGGGATTGGGGCAAGTGTATTGAAGTGGATAGAAAATTGGTTGGCAGAGAGGAAACAAAGAGTAGGAATTAATGGGTCCTTTTCAAATTGGCAGGCAGTAACTAGTGGGGTGCCACAGGGATCGGTGCTGGGACCCCAGCTATTCACAATATATATTAATGATTTGGATGAGGGAACAAAATGTAACATCTCCAAGTTTGCAGATGATACCAAGTTGGATGGAAGGGTGAACTGTGAGGAGAATGTAGAGATCCTTCAGCATGACCTCGACAGGTTGGGTGAGTGAGCAAATTGATGGCAGATGCAGTATAATTTGGATAAATGTGAGGTTATTCACTTTGGAAACAAAAACAAGGCAGCAGATTACTACCTGACTGGCTGTAAATTGGGAGGGGGAGGGGGAGGGGGAGGGGGAGGGGGAAAGGGAAAGTGTGCAGTGGGCCCTGGGTGTCCTTGTGCATCAGTCGCTGAAGGTAAACATGTAGGTGCAGCAGGCGGTAAAGAAGGCGAATGGTATGTTGGCCTTCATTGCGAGAGGTTTTGAGTACAGAAGCAGGGCTGTGTTGTTGCAGTTACACAGGGCCTTGGTGAGACCACAGCTGAAATAATGTGTGCAGTTTTGGTCTCCTTTTCTGAAGAAGGATGCTCTTGCTCTCACTCTTGAGGGAGTGCAGTGAAGGTTTACCAGGCTGATTCTGGGAATGGCAGGACTGATGTATGAGGAGAGGTTGACTAGGTTAAGATTGTTTTTGCTGGAATTCAGATGAGGCGGGAAGGGGGCAGGATCTCATAGAGACTTATAAATTCTAACAGGGCTTGACAGGGTAGATGCAGGAATAATGTTTCTGATGGTGGGTGTCTCCAGAATCAGGGGTCTGTCTGAGGATTCGGGGTAGACCATTCAGGACGGAGAGGAGGAGACATTTCTGCACGCAGAGAGTGGTGAGCCTGTGGAACTCATTACCACAGGAAGTACTTGATCCCAAAACATTGAACGTATCCAAGAGGTGACCAAATATAGCACTTGGGGTGAATGGGAGGAAAGGTTACAGGGAGAAAGCAGGATTAGGCTATAGAGTTGGACGATCAGCCATGATCGTGATGAATGGTGGAGCAGGCTCGAAGGGCTGAATGGGCTCTTCCTGCTCCTGCTGTCTATGCTTCAACCAACCTTGAGATTCACTGATCTGAAGGGTGAGAACCAGAAGGTCCCACTCACTGCTTAGGTTGGAGGCTGAGGATAAGACATCTGGCATTTCCTGTTTATCCTAAAGAAGAATAATGCTATTGAACAGGAGACTCTGCAGACAAGATAGAAATGTCATCAGACAAATGCGGAAGAGAAAGCTGCTGGAGCACAACAGGAACCAGGAACGGACACAGACTTAGCATTTCACCCAAGCTTTTATTGAATCTGGTTTCACATGGTCAGTGGCAGGAGTGAGATTCAGAGTATTACTCAACACCATTACTGACTACAGCTCCTAGGTGGCACCATCTAGTGGGAGTGGATCATTCTACAGTCTCCAAATTAACAGGAATACCATTGATAAAAAAATTCTCACTGCATCAAACAAAAATCAGCATGTCATTACTGCATTAAAAAACCTACTGTGAATCCAACCAATTGCTTTATTTTTGATGTTTTGAGCTTTAAATTGTGGATGCGTTTTTTTTCTAAAAATGACATGATGGATGTGAATGGGACATTAGATTCCTGTAACTGATGAAAACTATAATATACATTATACTTTGGGATCTGGATTTCAAAATAGAGATAGATAAAACAAAGGTCTGTCCAAGAAGTTTTTTAAGAAAATAAGGTGAGAAAGTGTACTACATTGTGATCTAAATACATTTGTAAGACGACTAATGACAGCAATCAACTGCCCAGCAGACCCTATGGTGTTAATCGATAAAGTGTTTTTATTGTTGGGTCTGGGACAGGGAGATTTAACACATTAAGACCATTAGTATTGACATCAGAACAGAATGTTCAAAGTTTTAGTTCAGAAGAACCTGGAGATCAGGTCAGAGGAGAACAACTTTTCTCAGTTCAAGGGAGTCAGTCACCTCAGCAGAAGTGATTTTTAGTCTGGGAACTTCCAAGCCTGGAGAATTTGGATAGAAACTTTCAAATTGTTGAATCTGAAAAAGTTTAGGCCATCAGAGTTGTAAGAGGTTCAGATCAGCGGCCTCAGAAGGACTTAGTTTTTTTTGAAAAAACCGTCTCAGCAGTCTAAAAAGAAATGTCAGGAAGCACAAGCTAAGATTTAAAAAGCGGAGATAGGTGCGATACTTCTCTGGGATTCAATCTCTGTAACAGATGATATTAGCAAGTAGATTGAAATCTGTTTCTTTTTAATATTCACTCACGTGATGTGGGAGTTACTGGCTGGGCTAGCGTTTATTGCCCATCTGTAGTTGCGCCCGAGGTGGTGGTGGTGGTGGTGAGCTGCCTTCCTGAACTGCTGCAGTCTGTGGGTGTAGTGAAACCACAATGCCATTAGGGAGTTACAGGAATTTGACTCAGCGACACTGAAGGAACAGAAATATATTTCCAGGTCAGGATGGAGGGGGGCTTGGAAGAGAAATTGCAGGTGGTGGTATTCCCATATTTTGAGGTTTGTAACTTTTAACTTTCTAACCTTCTAAATTTATTAGAAAAACTAAGAAAACATAAAATTATGTTGTTATAAAAGAACATCTTCAGCAGTAAAACATCAGCCAGTGGAGTTTTGTAAACTGCATTTTATTAGAAGTGCATTCAAAATTATTTAAGGACATGGTTTTACATTGCCACTTGTCATATGGGATACCTTGAATGGATGAATGCAGTAGTCACTCTGAGTTTGTGTGAGGATGTATATAAGGAAGTAGGTTTACGTATGAGTGAGATGATGCGTGAGTGTATCAGAGAATGAGGAGAGTGAGGGTTGATAAGTCTGCCAAGACAGTTTGGGATGCAGGTTTGTACTTCCATCACCCCTAACGTTCCATCCATATATCTCTGACCCCAATTACCCAAACTTTACACCTACTCCCTGATCCCAGTCATTCACCTGCAGAAACATTCTAAGCACAGGTTGAGCCATCAGGATAGGATCTCTACATCTCTCTTCCGTCACACCGGCATTTACAGAGACTGCCCCCTTCACCTACCCCTTTGCCATGGAGGCTAGTCCCCACCAGCTCCTATTGGCTGACCTGCAGACAGGCACAAAATAGACAGTGCTGGTAGGTGATGAATGACAGATCATTAACTCATAAGAACATATACAAATCATTCTCTATCTACACACCGGCACAACTGCTGATTGACTTTGCAGGGACCTCTGAGATTTCCCTTCGGGGAAAGCCCCAACGTTGCAGAGACCCTTAGACACACAAACAGGGCTCAGAAATGCTGTGATTATTTATTGCTGTGCTGTGCCATGATGTGGTCTGGTCACAACCTTTCTGACAGACATTGATTAACAACCTCCAATAGGTGTGAGTTCTCCAGAGCAGCTGCCACTCGTTCTTTATCAGCCAGTTGCTTGTTCACTGGAAAAAGGAGAAGATTTATTCAGAACAACAATCTGGTGAATTGCAAGAATTACAGACCTGCTCTACTGTTTAGACACATACATTGAGCTGTAATGCCTGGCCAGGGACTGGCCCTCCTCCCAGACTCAGCCCACGCCTACAGATTGTCCACTTGCTCAATGAATACACTCTGTCCCCCTCCTCATTACTAACCCCCTCTATTTCCAATCCACCTCCTCTGGAGGCTACACCTGCCCACAGGTTAACAATCTGGGTTATTCTCTGCAGAAGTAATAGGGCTGTCGTCATGGGTGACTTCAACCTCTCTAATATAGACTGGAACCTCCTAAGTGCAAATAGTTTGGATGGAGCAGATTTTGTCAGGTGTGCTCAGGAAGGATTTCTGACTCAATATGTAGATAGGCCGACAAGAGGGGAGGACATATTGGATTTGGTGCTTGGCAACGAACCAGGTCAGGTGTCAGATCTCTTGGTGGGAGAGCATTTCGGTGATAGTGATCACAACTCCCTGACCTTTACTGTAGTCATGGAGAGAGATAGGAGCAGACGGTATGGAAAAGTATTTAATTGGGGGAGGGGGAATTACAATGCTATTAGGCAAGAACTATGGAGCACCAGCTGGGATCAGATGTTCTCAGGGAAATGCACGACAGAAATGTGGAAGTTGTTTAGGGAGCAGTTGCTACAGGTACTGGATAGGTTTGTCCCACTGAAGCAAGGAAGGGATGGTAAAGTGAAGGAACCTTGGATGACAAGACATGTGGAACATCTAGTCAAGAGGAAGAAGGAAGCTGACTTAAGGTTGAGGAAGCAAGGATCGGACAGGGCTCTAGAGCTCTACAAGGTAGCCAGGAAGGAACTGAAGAATGGACTTAGAGCTAGAAGGAGGAAATGAAAAAACCGTGGCAGGTAGGATCAAGGAAAACCCCAAGGTGTTCTATGCTTATGTGAGGAACAAGAGGATGGCCAGAGTGAGGGTAGGGCCAATCAGGGACAGTGGAGGGAACTTGTGTACGGAGTCAGAGGTGGTAGGGGAGGTCCTTAATGATTACTTTGCTTCAGTATTCACCAGTGAGAGGGACCTTGACGTTTGTGAGGACAGCATGAAACAGGCAGATATGCTCGAACATGTTGATGTTAGGAAGGAGGATGTGCTAGAAATTTTGAAAAACATGGGGATAGATAAGTCCCCTGGGCCAGATGGGATATACCCAAGGTTACTACGGGAAGCAATTACTGCCCCTTTGGCGATGATCTTTGCACCCTCTGTCCACTGGAGTAGTACCAGATGATTGGAGGGTGCCAATTCCCTTGTTTAAGAAAGGGAATAGGGATAATCCTGGAAATTACAGACCACTCAGTCTTACTTCTGTGGTGGGCAAATTATTGGAGAGGATTCTGAGAGATAGTGTTTATGTTTATTTCGAAAAGCACAGTTTGATTAGAAATAGTCAGCATGGTTTTGAGAGGGGCAAGTCATGCCTCACAAGCCTGACTGAATTCTTTGAGGATGTGACAAAACACATTGATGAAAGCAGAGCAGTGGATGTGGTGTATATGGATTTTAGCAAGGCATTTGATAAGGTCTCCCATGTAGGCTCATTCAGAAAGTAAGGAGGCATGGCATTCAGGGAAATTTGGCTGTCTGGATACAAAACTGGCTGTCCAATAGAAGACAGAGGGTGGTAGCTGATGGAAAGTATTCAGGTTGGAGCTTGGTGACCAGTGATGTTCTGCAGGGATCTGTTCTGGGACCTTTGCTCTTTGTGCTCTTTATAAATGACTTGGATGAGGAAGTGGAAGGGTGATTAGTAAGTTTGCCGATGACATGAAGGTTGGAGGAGTTGTGGACAACGTGGAGGGCTGTTGCAGGTTGCAACGGAACATTGACAGGATGCAGAGCTGGGCAAAGAGGTGGCAGATGGAATTCAACCCAGAAAAGTGTGAAGTGATTCATTTTGCAAGGTCGAATTTGAATGCAGAATACAGAGTTAATGGCAGGATTCTTGGCAGTGTGGAGGAACAGAGATCTTGCGGTCCGCATCCATTGATCCCTCAAAGTTGCTACCCAAGTTGATAGGTTTGTAAAGAAGGCATATGGTGTGTTGGCTTTCATTGGCAGGGAAATTGAGTTTAAGAGCTGTGAGGTTATGCAGCAGCTCTATAAAACTCTGGTTAGACCACATTTGGAATATTGTGTTCAGTTCTGGTCACCTCATTATAGGAAAGATGTGGAAGCTTTAGACAGGGTGCAGGGGTGAGGACTGGAGGGCAGGTCTTATGAGGAAAGGTTGAGGGAGCTCGGGCTCTTTTCATTGAAGCGAAGAAGAATGAGAGGTGACTTTATAGAGGTGTACAAGATGATGAGGGGCACAGATAGAGTGGATAGTCAGAGACTTTTTCCCAGGGCAGAAATGACTATTATTAGGGGGCATAACTTTAAGGTGATTGGAGGAAGGTATAGGGGAAATGTCAGAGGTAGCTTCTTTACACAGAGTGTGGTGGGCATTTGGAATGCGCTGCCAGCAGTGGTAACGGAGTCAGATACTTCAGAGACTGTTAAGTGACTCTTGGATAGGCACATGGAGGATAACAAAATGTAGGGTATGCAGGGTAGATTGATCTTAGTAGGATAATAGGCCGGCACAACATCGTGGGCTGAAGGGCCTGTGCTGTTCTATGGAGCTCAGTTCACAATATCTGGGGCAGTTGGTAGGGAAGACCTCAAGGTGCTTGATTACTCCCCCACCTGCCAGTACAGGGCCACATTAAATCTCTCAGAAATACAAAGATTGATCACCTGCGTTTTCAGAAGCATGGGTTCCTGGAGTAATGTGGACATCCACCTAGAATAAGAACAACTCAACATTAGACATTAAAATCCATGTGTTATAGAGTCATAGAGAAATACAGAACAGAAATAGACCCTTCAGTCCAACTCATCCACGCCGACCAGATATGCTATATAAATCTACTCCCATTTGCTAGCATTTGGTCCATATCCTTCTCAACCCTTCCTATTCATATCCCCATCCAGATCCCTTTTAAATATTGTAATGTACCAGCCTTCACCACTTCCTCTGGCAGCTCATTCCACACACACACCACCCTGTGCGTGAAAAAGTTGCCCCTTAGATCCCTTTTAAATCTTTCCCCTCTCACCTTAAACCTATACCCTCTAGTTTTGGACTCCCCAACCCCGCAGAACAGTCCTTGTATATTTACCCTATCCATGCCCCCTCATGGTTTTATAAACCTCTATAACATCACCCCTCAGCCTCCGAAGTGCCAGGGAAAATAGCCCCAACCTATTCAGCCTCTCCCTATAGCTGAAACCTTCCAGTCCCAGCAACATCCTTGTAAATCTTTTCTGAACCCTATCAAATTTCACAACATCCTTCCTATAGCAGAGAAACCAGAACTGCACACAGTGTATCTTGAAACGTATAAGGCAGGAAACACAGGGGAATGTGTTTGCTGCAGTCACTAAGCAGCATTATGAGCAGAGGCAACCTTTGTGAAGTCCCCTTCCTGTATTCTAAACATGAATTGATACAGGTCACTGTGCCAGTGCCAACTCTTTGATAAAGGGGAACCATTAGTCCTACTACATGCCCAGGATTACCTCAGATCAGTGACTGAAGGTGGAACTAGACTGATTTCCTGGAACATTTCTACAACAGTGATGCAGATTTGCACTAATCATCAAGTCAGCTCCTTTTTTTGTGGATTTATCGAGACAGGTAACACACATTCATTGTCTGCAGCTTAACTGACACACAGATTACCAGAGACACATTTCCAGATTACCAGGTAAATCATACAAGCAGAATATCAGCTAACTAGCACACACTTAGATTACCAAGAAAATACCATAAATGAACACCGAAAATTACCGGGTAACTAACTCTCAGATTGCCAGCTAACTGACAAACACAGACTTTTGTGTACAGTTCTGGTCACCAAGTTGTATTTAAAAAAAGGGAGATATCGGAGAAGTGTAAAACAAAATTACGAGAATGATATGAGAAAGGTGAGAAAATGCCCTGTCTGAAGAGGATTAACAGTCAGGTCTCTCCTGTCTTGGAAAAAATGAAGGCCCAAGGAGGAACAGAAACAGTCTTTAAATTCTGAAACGTCTTGATTTGTTGGGAAGAGCATGACTAGAGGCCATCAATAAGATAGTCACCAAATGCCACACAGCATGGAAACAGGCCCTTCGGCCCAACTCGTCCATGCTGACCAGGTATCCTAAACCGGTCTATTTCCATTGGCCTGCATTTGGCCCGCATTTGGCCCATATCCCTCTAAACCCTTCCTATTCATATACCTGTCCAAATGTCTTTTAAATGTTGTAATTGTACCTGCCTGTACCACCTCTTCCCTACCATCCTGTGTCAAAAAGTTGTCCCTCAGGTCCCTTTAAATTGTTTCCCTTTCACCTTAAACCTATGCCCTCTAGTACTAGACTCCTCTAGGAAAAGGCCTTGGCTATTCACCTTATCTATGCCCCTCATGATTTTACAAACCTTTATAAAGGTCATACCTCAGTCTCTGACACTCCAGGGAAAATTTCCCAGCCTATCCAGCTTTAAACCCTCCAGTCCCAGCAACATCCTTGTAAATCTTTTCTGCACCCTGTCCAGTTTAACAACATCCTTCCTATAGCAGGGTGAGCAGAATTATATGCAGTATTCTAAAAGTGGCCTCATTAATGTCCTATACAGTCGCAACATGACATCCCAACTCCTGCACTCAGTACTTTGACCAATGAAGGCAAGCGTTCCAAATGCCTTCTTCACCACCCAGTCTACCTGCGACGCCACTTTCAAGGAACTATGTACTTGCACCCCTAGGTCTCTCAGTTTGATAACATTTCCCAGGGCCCTAACATTAACTGTACAAGTCCTGCTTGGCTATTCACCTTATCTATGCCTCTCACGATTTTATAAATCTTTATACAGTCACCCCTCAGCCTCCAAAGCTCCAGGGAAAGATGTTGCAGCCTACCCATCCTACCATAGTACAACACCTTGCATTTATCTGAATTAAACTCCATCTGGATAGCTACATACACAAGTTACAAGGTAACAGCGCACAATGAGATGACAGGTAACCAAAATCTCAGGGACATGATGGCCTAATGGTATCATTGCATTCTGGGGACCTGGATTCATATCATGCTCTGGCAGTGGCAGATACTGGAATCTGCATTCAATAAATATCTGGAAAAGTCTAATCATGACATAAAACCATTGTTGATGGTTAGGAAAAAGCCATCTGGTTCACTCATGTCCCTTAGGGAAGGAAACTGCTTGGTCTGGCCGATATGTGGCTCCAAATCCACAGCTGTGGAGTTGATTTGTCTCTTAACTGCCCTCTGTGCAATCAAGAATGGGCAATAAATGCTGGTCTGGCAAGCGACATGCATATTGTGAATGAATTAAAAAAAAGACACCCTCGTAGATTCAGAGATAGTAGGAACTGCCGATGCTGGAGAATCTGAGATAACAAGGTGTAGAGCTGGATGAACACAGCAGGCCAAGCAGCATCAGAGGAGCAGGAAAGCTGGCATTTCGGGTCTGGACCCTTCTTCAGAAATGGGGGAGGGGAAGGAGATTCTGAAATAAAGAGACAGAGGGGGGAGGCGGATGGAAGATGGATAAAGGAGCAAGGAGCAGATAGGTAGAGAGGAGACGGACAGGTCAAGGAGGCGGGGTTGGAGCCAGTAAAGGTGAGTGTAGGTGGGCAGTCAGGATGGGGATTGGTCAGTCAAGGGAAGACAGACAGGTCAAGGAGGCAGGGATGAGGTTGGTAGGTAGGGGATGGGGGTGGGGGTGGGGGTTAAGGTGGACATTTTTCCCTCCCCACCCTTATCTGCCTTCCGGAGGGACTGCTCTCTCTGTGACACCTTGTCTACTCCACACTCCCCACTAGCCCCACCACCCCTGGTACTTTTCCCTGCAACCGCAGGAAGTGGTACACCTGCCCCTACACCTCCCCCCTCACCCCCATTCCACGCCCCAAGAACACCTTCCACATTAAACAGATGTTCACCTGCACATCTGCTAATGTGGTATACTGTATCCGCTGTTCCCCATATGGCCTCCTCTACATCGGGGAAACCAAGTGGAGGTGTGGAGACCGCTTTGCAGAACACCTACGCTCGGTTCGCACTAAACAACTGCACCTCCCAGTCGCGAACCATTTCAACTCCCCCTCCCACTCCTTGGATGACATGTCCATCCTGGGCCTCCTCCAGTGCCACAATGATGCCACCTGAAGGTTGCAGGAACAGCAACTCATATTCCGCTTGGGAACCCTGCAGCCCAATGGTATCAATGTGGACTTCACAAGCTTCAAAATCTCCCACTCCCAACCGCATCCCAAAACCAGCCCAGCTTGTCCCCACCTCCCTGACCTGTCCGTCTTTTCTCCCACCTATCCGCTCCTCCCACTTCAACTCCACCCCCACCTCCTCCCAGCCTCATCCCCGCCTCCTTGACCTGTCCGTCTTCCCCTGACTGACCAACCCCCATCCTAACTCCCCACCTACACTCATCTTTACTGGCTCCATCCCCACCTCTTTGACCTGTCCATCTCCTCTCCACCTATCTGCTCCTTTATCCACCTTCCATCCGCCTCCCTCCGCCCCCCCCTCTTATTTCAGAATCCCCTTCCCCTCCCCCATTTTTGAAGAAGGGTCCAGACCCGAAACGTCAGCTTTCCTGCTCCTCTGATGCTGCTTGGCCTGCTGTGTTCATCTAGCTCTACACCTTGTTATCTCTGTACCCTCACAGATTACAAAGTAATTAACAGACACACTCAGATTACCAAGCAAACAACGCATTCACAACCTGCCAAAGAATTAACACACACTAACTTTTCAGATACTGAAGCAGTCCATGTTTGGTTTGAATTATAACGAGAGGCTGGATGAGTTGGGATTTCTTTCCCTGGAGCATCAGAGGCTGAGGGGTGACGTCATACAGGTTTTTAAAATCATGAGGGGCATGGATAGGGTAAACAGCCGAGGTCAATTTTCCCCAGGGGTGTCCAAAGCTAGAGGTCATAGGCTTAAGGTGAGAGGGGAAAGATTCAAAAGAGACCTCAGGGACAACTGTTTCTTAGAGGGTGGTGCATGTATGGGTCAAACCGCCAGAGGTAGTGACAGAGGTGGGAATAATTACATCATTTAAAGGACATTTGGACAGGTACATGAATAGGGAATGTTTAGAGGGATATGGGCCGAATACAGGAAATTGGGATTAGTTTAGTTTAGGATACCTGTTCAGCACGGACAAGTTGGACCAAAGGGTCTACTTCTATACTGTATGACTCAGACTCTATAAATGTAACAAGATCTGGACAGTAAATATCCAGGCTGACAAGTAAATAGTACCATTCACACCACACAAATGGCAGATAATGACCTTTCACCACCACTTTTTTACAGTTAATGCTGTTACCATTTGCTGAATCTCTCACTGACAACATGGGGGTGGTGGGACCATTGACCAGATGTTCAACTGAACTTGCCACACAAACACAGTGGCTACAAGAGCAGGTCAGAGGTTAGGAATACTGCAGCAAGTAACTCATCTTTGACTCCCCAAAGCCTGTTCACCATCTACAAGGCACACGTCAACAGGAGGACGGATTACTCCCCAGTTGCCTGGGTGGTACAGCTCCAACAACACTCCAGGACAAAGCTTGATTGGTACCAAAGCCACAAACATCCACTCACGCCAACACTGATGCTCAGTAGCAGCAGTGTGTACCATCTACAAGATGCACTGCAAAAATTCACTGAAGATCCTTAGGCAGCATCTTCCACACAACCACTTCCATCTAGAAGGACAAGGGCAGCAGATACATTGAAACACAAGCTCCTGCAAGTTCCCCTCCAGGCCACTCACCATCCTGACTTGGAAATATAGTGCCGTTCCTTCAGTGTTGCTGGGTCAAAATCCTGGAATTCCCTCCCTAAGGGTACTGTGGGTCTACCTACAGTGGTTCAAGAAGGCAGCTCACCACCATCTTGTCAAAGGCAACTAAGGACGGGTGATAAATTTTGGGCCCAGCCAGTGACGCCCATGTCCCATGAATGAATAAAAATACTGTCAGATCAGATAACTACGTACAGTCAATCTACCAGATACCTAACATACACAGAATTGCTAGATAATTAACATAGAGATTACCAGATAGTTACTAAATACACACTGATTACTAGATAATTAACATACTCGCAGTTTACCAGGTAGCCAACTCTCACCTTGAAGCGGGCAGGCAGCGAGCGCAGCAACTTGACTTTAATGGATAAGCCAATGAGAGTAGCCATGCTGCAATGAGGGATGGTCGGTGTGAAGGCCACTGATACACTGTTCTCATGGTCAACCACCTGGTGTACAGACAGGAAAATCAAGTTTACCACAGCAAACGGGGAAGCATAGCTACTCCCCACACTTTACAAAGGCCAAGCCCACCTAGGGTCTCAAAGAAGAGAGGTCTCGGGAGGTAAGTCCAGAGATTGGGGCTCAGGCAGCTGAAGGCACAACTGCCAGTAGCGGAGCGATTGAAAATCAAAGATGCTCCAGAGATTAACAATGGAAACCCAGAAATTTCAGCGGGTTGCAGGGTCAGTGGAGATAACACAGATAGGGAGGGGCAAGGCATTGAAGGGTTTTAACTGGGTGTTAAGAATATTTAAAATCACTGCCAAAACCTGGAGCAAAGCAGGTGAGATTGGGAATGGTGGATGAACAGGACTTGGTGAGAATTAGGTCATGAGCAGAGTTTAGATTCTATCCTGGTTATATTAAATCAGTGATGCCAGAACCTCCGACTGCAGTTTGGTTACAGCCAGATACTCAGTCACACTAGATTCAAAATGTCCAGAAGAGACAATTTCACACAAAATTTATATCAATGCTAATTTATGCATCGCAAACAAGGCACATGTGTAGTTTGGGGTTTAATCACCCAGCACAGAAATTATTCAATTTACATAACCTGCTTACATTCACAGTATTCACAACAGTCAGTTTATAAATCTAAAACTTGTCCCAAAGCACTCTACAGCCTGGGAAGTACTTTTTGAAGCAGGAAACGCAGCTGCCAATTTGTGCACAGCAAGCTCTCAAAAACAGCAATACAACGATCACCAGATTTCATTGATTTGAAGACAAAGTGATGGAGAAACTCAGGGGGCCTTGCAGAAAGAAACAGAGTTAATGTGGAATCCCTTGGCTCATTTTTTGAATCTGAAGGGGGCTGGAAAACAATGGTATTTTGATGTTGACAGAGGGGGGACAGGGGAGTGGGAAAAAAAATGGTGAGGGTGTCCAAAGCAAAAGATAAGGGGAACGCTAATAGTATTAGTATGCTTTTGGTCTCAACAATAAGGGGGGGGGAGGTGGGGGTGGTGGTGGGAGAAACTACATTGGTCAGCAATGAATATAGTAAACTAGATTGAAAGTAATAAAACACTGCTTCACCTGGAAGGTGTAACGGAGCCCTGCATAGTATGGGAGGAAGAAAGTAATAGGGCAAGTGCTATACTTCTGAAATTCCATTTGAAGGTACCATGGGGTGAAAAGGTAGAAGTGAGAGGAGTGGGCTGATGTATCCTGGAGAGAACAGTTCCTGGAGAGAACAGTCCCTGCAAAATGTTGACAAAGAAGTAGAGGGGAAGATATGTTCGGTGGTGGCATCCTTCTAAAGATGGTGTGATATGATCCTCTGAATGCAGAGATTGAAGCGGAAAACGTGGACAAATGGAATTGAGTTCTTACAGGAAGGAATGAGATAGGAAGTGTAGTCAGGTAAATGTGGGAGCCATGGGTTTATAATAGATATTAATGAACAGCCCATCCCCAGAAATGGAAACATGGAAGAGAACTTTTAGAGGCGGACCAGGTGAAGGTGATAGAAGGCCAGAAACTGGAAGCAAAAGTGAAGAATGTTTCCAATTCTAGACAGCACGTATGATGTTAACGTACTGGCCAAAATGTTTTCGGGAGGGCTCCTGAGCAGGACTGGAACAAGCAATGTTCCACATACCCCACCAAGAGACAGGCATAACTGTGACCCATGCACATACATACAGACAAACCTTTAACTTAGAGAAAATGAGCAATGTTGAATATTGGTTGGGATACCAGAAATTTGGTGATAAAGCTAGAACTAGAGGGCATAGATTTAAGATGATCAGCAAATAGTTTGGGTCTGGAGATGGTTACAGTCCCAAGAATGTGAAAATGGCTTTAATGGAGCATTTTAAAGAGCAATGCGTTGATATCCGAAAAGGAAAACTTTGTCCGGCCACACAGGGAGAAGGCTAGAAAGTGGGATGAAGTGAAATGCTCCTTTGGAGACCAGCACAGACTTGATGCGCCGAACCTCCTTATTTATTCTAACCATAATGATTTCCTGATAGGTGGGAATGGATGCTGTGAACAGGCCACATGCATGTAGACATGGTGAATGAGCAAGGTGGCAGATGGAGCATAATATGGGGAAGAGAGAGATTACAGAAAAACTACTTTATAAAGGGAAAAATCTTTTAATATTGATGTTTAGAGAGACATGGATGTAATCATACAAGAACAAAGTTAAAATACAGTACGACAAGCATAAAGGAGGCAAATAGCCCGGTGGCTTTATTGTAAGGGAATTGGATCACAAGAATAGGACATTTTGCTGTAATTGTATGGGGCTTTTGACAGATCACACTGGAACATTGCAGAGTTTTGGTCTACATTTTCTAAGGAAGAATACTCTTGCATTAGCACAGCATAGGTCCACTAAACTGGTAGCAGGGAATGAGTGGTTGTCATGAGGAAAGGGTGAATAAATTGGGGCTGTGTACTCAAA
Organism: Rhincodon typus; assembly: GCF_021869965.1. Lineage (NCBI taxonomy): Eukaryota > Metazoa > Chordata > Chondrichthyes > Orectolobiformes > Rhincodontidae > Rhincodon > Rhincodon typus. The sequence goes on from NC_063346.1 coordinate 3,438,198, forward strand.
GTTGGGGTGCTCTGATATCTTTCATTATATTCAAGGCCAATTTAGGTGGATTCTTGACCTATCAGGGAATCTAGGGATGTAGACAGGAAAGTGAGGTTGAGGTGACAATCAGATTAACTGTGATTAATACTGTGGGATTGTATATACCAACTGAAAGGGCAGACAGGGTCTTGGTTTAACATCTCATCCAGAAGATGGAACCTCTGGCAATGCAGCACTCCCTCAGTCCTGCGCTGAAGACTCTGGCTGTGGCTGGGACCGGAACCCATCATCCCATCCTGTGCCACAAGAAATTCAGTCCGAGAGTTTGGTTTAACACTAAGAATGCGAGCTACCTAAATCACACTGATGCAGAGAATTATTGAACGCAGCTTAGCTCTTGTGCATGTTCCTCAAAGCACTGTCTCACATGTGGATAAAACTACCATTTTTCTGTGTTTTCTCAGTACTAGCCACAATGGTCCAGAATACAGAGAAACAACATATTTCATCACAATTGATGCTTTTATTCACCTCCTCCCATTTCTGTCCTCTCTCAAGGCACTGCCATGATAAGGTTAAGATAATTACCGCCAACATTTCAATAAGTGACTACTCTTCACATACACACAGATTCATTGTACCCATGATGGTCACATTTCTGGGCTTATTTAGCAACTGAACAACAGCTTTTTCTTGGGTGCTGGCCCAAACCACAGCTTTTGAGAGTTGGCAGGCAATCCCTTTCTAATTTCTTAAGTTTAGTTGCCTAGGAATCCATCCTTATCACTGACACCTGGAATGATAACAATCTTATTTTGAAACCATCTCAATCATTAAAGCATACTTACGTTAACTCGAAGCTGTTCCACAACATTTAACTCCTCCAGACTCAGTGGATGCTCTGGGTCATTGATCGATCTGATTAGATGTAAATACATTAAGGAAAGTTTCCACAGCACACTGCGTTGACAACTTTCACTGCTTGGAAATAAAACCCTTCATAAAGCTGAAGTGAATGGGGCATAATAGGAACAGGTTAAGAATTTAAAGAAAACCTGAAATCTCCCTCAAAACAGGTTTGAACTGTCCACCACACAGAGCAGCAGAAGGCTGGTTAAATATACAGAAGAGTCATATTGGACGCGAAATGTAAACACTGTTTCTGTCCCCACAGACCTGTTGAATTTTTTCAGCACATTCTGTTTTTACTGTGGTTGAATACACACCTTGTCCATCACCTCCCAGAGCCTATAGTCCCTGCTCCTCCTCTGTACACTCCCCATCCGCATAAACCACAACCTTCCTGCTGGTGCCTCTGTAAAACCTCCCTGTCTTCAGATCTACATGACTCCGGGGTGAGAGTGTTCGCTGGGCGGCCCCCGGACCCGGGACAGGGTTCCCGCTTCACACTCACTCTCCCTCCGGGGGCCCGACGCACGGCCTACACCCTCTCCCCATCCCTGCGGCCCGGTTCGGCCCTCCCCCGGATATCAAAGATCTCCCGGTTGTCGATGATGTCCACCGCCTCCTCCTCCTGCTCCCGGGCGGTGAGAGGCCGCTCCGAGCTCCGCCCGTAAATCAGCGGGTTCGCGTTCTCCAGCCGCGCTCCGGCCGCCATGACAGCCTGGTCCCGCCCTCCCCCACACACACATTTCCGGATCCGGGTCAGAGGGCACCAGCTCCCAGCTCCTATGATGCTGCTTGGCCTGCTGTGTTCATCCAGCCCTGCACCTTGTTGTCTCAGTGGACAATGGGACGGGGGTTTCATGTCTCCATGGTAACGGGAGGGAGCCCGTTCGGCCCATCGTGTCGCTGCCAGTTCAACCCCAGTGTCCAGCTCCTGGGCTCCGGAGGTTATAGTGTTTATCGAAGTCGGTTTTAAACACGCTTAGAGTTTCTGTCTGTCTTTTCAGGCAGTCAGTTCCAATCCTCTACCATGGAACACAGGGCTAGGCCATTCGGCCCCTCCAACCTACACTGACATGTTATAAATAACTCCATTTTTCTGTGTCCCCCACCCCCTTACCCTTGAATCGTCATTATTGGAGGTCCCTTACAGATGAGGATGATGCTTGTCCACTCTCAGAGTGAGTCCATAGGCGGTGCATTGACCCCTCCCTTGATCGGCTACGATGGGCTGCATGCATCGTCCGAATGACTGACCTGAGACTCCGCAGGCAAGTGCTGTATTCCCAGGTGGACAGGTACTTCAGTGATACACTCAAGGCCTCACTGGCAAAGTGCGACATTCCTACAGGCACCCACTGGCCCAAAGTGAAGGAGGGGCATCCGGGAAGGCGTCAAGCACCTCGAGACTTGCCATCAGGAAAAAATGGAAGCCAGGTGAAAACAGCAAAAGGAGCGCACTGCCACCCACACCAACGCCCCACCCGCTCCTTCCCGTGACAACCCTCTGCCCCAAGTGTAACAGAGCCTGTGGACCCATTGTGTATCGAAAACCAATGCAGTACAGCATTGAATATATACAATGGCCTAGGGTCCACTGCTCACTCACAGCGCACCAAGGGAAAAAGAACTCATCTCCATCTGGTTTTTAATCTGTGCCCTAGTTTTAGTTTAGTCTCCCTCACAAGAGGGAACATGCTCCGGGAATCCACCCTATCAAGTTCTGTCAGGAGCTCACCAGTGTCAATGAGATCCCTCTCATTCTTCTTATCACCAATGTGTATACACCCAAACTGTTCATCCTTTCTTCACCAACTGCTTAGTGAAAGTACCTAACTTCAAACCCCCCTTTGAACTTTTTTTTGCCAATTATTTATCTTCTGCACCCTGGGCATCAGCTGCTCCACTAACATACATGGGTCCTTCCAAATCCAATATTAGGGCCTGTTTTTGCTTTACTCACTTGTGGGATATGGACATCACTGGCTGGGCCAGCATTTTGATTGTCCGTTCTTAGTTGCCGTTGAGAAGGTGGTGGTGAGCTGCCTTCTTGAACAGCTGCAGTCCATGTGCTGTAGGTTGACCCACAATGGCCTCAGGGAGGGAATTCCAAGATTTTGACCCAGCGACACTGTAGGAATGGTGATATATATAATTTTACCCAAATTAAAACTTCCCTCAGCTTCCTGTATCCCAGGCAGAATAACCCCTGCCTGACCAGATCACAGCCACCATATGCATGTAGACCTCAAATTGCCTACATACAGGATTCATACTGGCACACAGACAGTTTCCCTTCTGTGTGCTCATTTGAACTTGTGACCAAAAACATTCGTTCTCTCTATCCTTAAACTGCTTTGTGTGAAGTTTAATCACACTTCAAACCCCTTAACAGTTCCCTCACCAACCCCCAAATATCTCTCTGTTTTGACACTCTTCTAAACAAACAAAAATTTGGTTAACCAACCCTTTGTGAAATGCTTTGAACTGCTGTCCAAACAAAGTTTACTCTCAAATAAAACAACAGCAGGTCTGTCCTCAGGAATTTATTTCTCTTGCTATCTATATCATTGGCACCACTGTGGACCATGACTTCTGGCACATTCCCTGTCACCTCAAAGGATGTCCTCCAGTCTAGAGTCATCAACCTGAAATGTTCACTGTTTTCTCAATCCACAGATGCTGCCAAATCTGCCAAATGTATTTTATGACAGGCCAAGCAGCATCATAGGAGCAGAGAGGCTGACGTTTCGGGCCGAGACCCTTCATCAGAAAAGGGGGAGGGGAAGGGGGTTTTGAAATAAATAGGGAGAGAGTGGGAGGCGGATAGAAGAGGGATAGAGGAGAGGATAGGTGGAGAGGAAACAAACAGGTCGAAGAGGCGGGGATGGAGCCAGTAAAGGTGAGTGTAGGTAGGGAGTTAGGAAGGGGCTAGGTCAGTCCAGGGAGGACGGACAGGTCAAGGGGGCGGGATGAGGTTGGTCGGTAGGAGATGGAGGTGCGGCTTGAGGTGGGAGGAGGGGATAGGTGGGAGGAAGAACAGGTTAGGGAGGCAGGGACGAGCTGGACTGGTTTTGGGATGCGGTAGGGGGAGGGGAGATTTTGAAACTTGTGAAATCCACATTGATACTATTGGGCTGCAGGGTTCCCAAGCGGAATATGAGTTGCTGTTCCTGCAACCTTCGGGTGGCATCGTTGTGGCACTGCAGGAGGCCCAGGATGGACATGTCGTCTGAGGAATGGGAGGGGGAGTTGAAATGGTTCGCGACTGGGAGGTGCAGTTGTTTGTTGCGAACCGAGCGTAGGTGTTCTGCAAAGCGGTCCCCGAGTCTCCGCTTGGTTTCCCCGATGTAGAGGAAGCCACACCGGGTACAGCGGATGCAGTATACCACATTGGCAGATGTGCAGGTGAACATCTGCTTGATGTGGAAAGTCTTCTTGGGGCCTGGGATGGGGATGAGGGAGGAGGTATGGGGGCAGGTGTAGCACTTCCTGCGGTTGCAGGGAAAAGTTTTTCGGGGAAACCAAGCGGAGACTCGGGGACCGCTTTGCAGAACACCTACGCTCGGTTCGCAACAAACAACTGCACCTCCCAGTCGCGAACCATTTCAACTCCCCCTCCCATTCCTCAGACGACATGTCCATCCTGGGCCTCCTGCAGTGCCACAACGATGCCACCCGAAGGTTGACGGAACAGCAACTCATATTCCGCTTCGGGTCCCTGCAGCCCAATGGTATCAATGTGGATTTCACAAGCTTCAAAATCTCCCCTCCCCCTACTGCATCCCAAAACCAGTCCAGCTCGTCCCTGCCTCCCTAACCTGTTCTTCCTCCCACCTATCCCCTCCTCCCACCTCAAGCCGCACCTCCATCTCCTACCGACCAACCTCATCCCGCCCCCTTGACCTGTCCGTCCTCCCTGGACTGACCTATCCCCTTCCTAACTCCCTACCTACACTCACCTTTACTGGCTCCATCCCCGCCTCTTCGACCTGTTTGTTTCCTCTCCACCTATCCTCTCCTCTATCCCTCTTCTATCCTCCTCCCACTCTCTCCCTATTTATTTCAAAACCCCCTTCCCCTCCCCTTTTCTGATGAAGGGTCTAGGCCCGAAACGTCAGCCTCTCTGCTCCTATGATGCTGCTTGGCCATCCAGCCCTGCACCTTGTTGTCTCGGATTCTCCAGCATCTGCAGTTCCTACTATCTCTGATTCAAATGTATTTTATGTTTTTATTTCTGATTTCCAATATCCACAGTACTTTGTTTTAGTCTGAAGAAGTTTTGAAGAAGGGTCACTGGACTGGGAGTGTTAACTCACTTTCTCTCTCCACAGATGCTGCCGAATCTGGTAAGTTTCTCCAGAAATTTCTGTGGTTTTTTTTGTCTCATTTCCTGGCTGTCATAGCACAGTGTCATCAGCAGATGGTGGTGTGCTACAGCTTTGCAGAGCCAAGTACCAACCCTTGACAAATGAGGGTGTTCTGTTCTCCTCATGGACAAATGGAATCAAACAAGACTTCAGTGTGAAAGGGAGGAGAGTTTAACCCAGTGGGAAATAAACACAGACTGGACATAAATGCCAGGAAACTTCCCTCTTCTTCATCCTTTCCCGTGCTGCCAATTATTTTTATCCTTGTGGAGCGGGGCATTGCTGGTTGGACCAGTATTTATTGCCCATCCCTAGTTGCACTGGACTATCCCAGCTCAGTCACATCATTCCATAACCCATCCTCATGCTTCGATATCCAAACAAGCCACTGAATCACTGGCTGAAATCTGGCTGAAACTCTATGCAGTGCCTGCCTTCCCAAGGACTGGCACCAGATCTGTTACTTGTAAATTTGGAAGGGTGTTGGTTAGCTTAGTTGGCTGGGTAGCTGGTTTGCAATGCACAGGGATGCCAACAGCATGGGTTCAATTCCTACACCAGCTGAGGCTAGTATGAAGGACTCTCCTTCTCAACAGCACCGCTTGCCTGAGGCACAGTGACCCTTAGGGTAAACCACCACTGGCGCTCTCTCTCTCTCTAATGAGAAAGCAGTCTTTTCGTGACTTTACCTTTTTAAAAACCTAGAATCATTAATAATAATCATGAAACTGTTGATTGCTGTAAAAACAATGTGACTCTAATGTGGTTAACTCTTAACTGTCCTCTGAAATGACTGAGCAAACCACTCAGTTCATAGGCAATTAGAGATGGGCAGCAAGTGTTGGCATTGCCAGGATTTCCCACATCCCAAGAAAAGAATTAAAAAAAACATTAAAAATTGCATGCTGCTACTTGACAAAGGCTGGAGAGTTCTGCCAAGTTTTCTGGCCAATAGTAATCTCACAGGCAACAGTGAATGTAGACTTACTGCTGACTATGTTTGTGAAAGTGATCCAATTGGCAACCATGATTCCAACTTCAGAAATACCCCATTGACCATAAAGCACTTTGGAATGAGGTCGTGAAAGGTGCTTGAAAATGCGAGTTCTGTTTTCTGACATTTTTTTCACTGGCTGATCTCTTGAGTGCTTAGACCACTTGGAAGAAGCCAGGACATAGGGGTACTTAGGTGTGTGTAAAGTTGAGCTTATCGAAATCCTTGCTTTCCATTTCGTCGCTCATGCTGAGTCCTGATAGCCCTGTGCTCACTGATCTACATTGGCCCCAACCCATCAGCCAGTTGAATTAAAATTTCCCTGCCTTGTTTTCAAATTCTTCTCTGGATTAAACTCCATCTGCCATTTTTCCACCCAACTTTCCAGCTGATCTATAACCCGCTGTATCCTTTGACAATCTTCCTGACTATCCACAGCTCCGCAATTTTTGTGTTGTCTGCAAACTTATGACTCAGAGCACGAACATTTTCATCCAAATGGTCAAGAAGGTTTGACAATGCTTCTACTTCCTCAGGGGGGTAAGGAAATTTGCCATGACCATAAGGACCCTCACCAACTTTTACAGATGCACCATAGAAAACATTCTGTCTGGGTGCATAACAGCTTAGTCCGACAACTAAACTGCCCAGGTCCTTAAGAAACTAGAGAAGGTGGTGTGCACAGCCCAGATCATTACACAAGCCAACGTTCCATCCATTGACTCCATCTACTCTTCTCGTTGCCACAGAAAGGCAGCCAACATCATAAAAAACCCCTCATACCCTGGTTATAATCTCTTCCATCCTCTTCTGTCAGGCAGAAGATACACAAGCTTAAACACCACATATCAACAGGTTCAAGAACAGCTTCTTCCCTGCTGTTATTAGACTTCTGAATGGACCTCTCAAATTTCAAATCTAATGTTGATCTTGCTTTTTGTGCACCTTCTCTGTAGCTGTAACTTTGTATTCCTCGCTCTGTTCAATCTTTGTGCCTTTGTATGTTATAATCTGATGTACTGCACACAAAACAAAACTTTTCACTGATTTCTGAGAAAAGGTCACTTGACCTGAAACATTAACTCTGATTTTCTCTTCATGGATACTGCCAGACCTGCTGAGCTTTTCCAGCAACTTCTGTTCTTACCTCTGATTTACAGCTTCCGCAGTTCTTTTGGTTTTTACTTCTCACTGTACTTGGGTACACGTGTCAATAATAATAAATCAATCAAATCATTTGTATATTTTTCAAACAGCAGGGGTCCTAGCACTGTTTCATGTGGAATCCCGCTGGTCACTGATCACCAGTCAGAAAAAACACCTTCCACAACTACCCTCTGTTTTCTGTAAGCAAGCCAGTTTAGTATCCAACTTATCAACTCACCGTGGATCCCATGTGACTTAGTTGTTGTGAGTCATGCAATATTCTTTAAAGACTATCCATTGCTTGTATACAGTCATATGCATGTGCCCTTGTTTCAGAATGAATGACTTCATTTTCAAACATAATATAAAATTCTATTATGGGCCAAATATATGGACCAAATGCAGGCAAATGGGACTAGATCAGTTGAGGATGTCTGGTTGTCATGGATGACTTGGACCGAAGTATCTGTTTCTGTGCTGTATGACTCTATGACCATGACTTTATGACTATGATTATTTTATTGTGGTCATGCATCCCTAATGGTTCTTTTACAACAAAATTGTTAATTAGCCCTTCTTCATTGCATCTTACCAGATCTAGATCACTATAGGTTCCTTGCAGTTGTGAGCAGATGTTCTGAACCCTGGCAGTGGGTAGCCATCTGAACTCTTGATCTTTGCTGCAGAAAGCAGTGTCAATCCCTCTCGCCATACTATCCCCTACATTCACTACATTCCTTGTTGCTCCCTGCATTTGAATGGCTTCCTGTACCACAGGTCAGAGGTCCCTACCGTACGTGGTGTGACTGCCTCTTGGTAGAAAGAATGCAGGTAAGATTCAGCCTCCTTGATGCATCACTGTGTTGCAGTTAGCTTCATTATGTCCATTTCCAAGTATTACTGCCCTTTCCCTCTGGGAAGCAGAGTATGTAGCGGTTCCTCTGACCACCATTCCCCTCTCCCCGACTCAAACACACCATCCATCTCATTTCTGGTTGTGGGTTTTTGTTCTGTGTAAATTGGCATCACAGGAAAATACCTAGAATACCCAGGGAAAGGAGTACTGGTATACCAGGAGAGAAGCATTGGAATGCCAGAGAGGGAATTGGAATAGCATTTTATCAAAAACAAATAGGGTTACTTGGAATGCCGGGAAAAGCAGAACAGGATTCAGTCCCAGGCCTGGGTACCACCTAAGAGGCATTAACATCCTCAGCCTGGTAGGGAAACTCAGGAAAAACTGAAAAAGCAGTAAGCACGAGCATCATCCCAGAAAACAGACATTGGAATATCTCTGCAGGAAAGGAACATGAATGCCACCCCAGGAGAGAAACATGTGGAGTGTCATCTTGAATGTTTATGCCCACTCTTCACTGGAGATGAGATAGTTTCTAATCAGCCTGTTCAGAGGTGTTAAGACACACCTCTGGAGCAGGTGGGACTTGAACCCTCAGAGCGAGGGACACTCCCACTGCACCACATGAGTCCTATCTTGCTGGAGGCTAACTGTAGGAGGATGATTCAATACACCCACTGTGCATGACGGGTTAACAGCACTTGCTGAGCAGGGCAGCATGGGCTCAGGGTTTTCTGCTGTAACATTATATAAAGTATTGTGTTGTTCACTGCATAAAAATATCAGTAACACGTAACATAGAGTAATTTGATAAAGAAGCCAAGTGCACAATTGGGTATTCATTGTACATTTATAACTGGGCTAAAACAAAAAGGGCTGTAAGATCTTACAGAGTCATCATTAAAGGAGTCACACCACTCAGATGTAAAACATTGCAAAGTCATAGTTTCCTGAGTGTTAGGTTAACATCAAAACAGATGATTCATCCACAATCCAATCTCCTCTGCTGAATCTTCAGAATGAAATATGCTCACGTCTGAGGTGATGGGAATCTGATGAATTTTCAAATCTGTGACATTGAATGTTTACACATAGAGCCCAGAAGTTGAGGATATCTAGTGAGAAAGTGAGAATCGACAAAGTGATAGATCAGCCAAGGAACAACCTCTTCAGGATCCCATAAAATGATGCACAAGGTTCTGAAATACTCTGGGCAACAATACCATCTCATTACCCCACTCTCGCTCAATGCCAGAACTCTAACCTCCACAGGCCATGGTTTCAAGTCATGTTTCAGAGACCTGGGCACATGATCTAGGTGAACACTCCCTGTGCAGCCCAGAGGGAATGCAGCAATGTCAGGGGTGCTGCCATTATTTACAGGAGACATTAAAATAAGGTAACACCCATTCCCTCTGATGCACAAAGACCCCATGGTCACATTTCAGAGCAAGATGAGGGCATTTTTCCCTGATACGATGGCAAATATTTATAACTCAAGCAACATCAGAAAGAGTGGTTTTTAAAACTCATTGATAGGATGTGGACATCACTGATGGCCCAGCATTTATAGCCCATCGCCGCTTGCCCTTGAGAAAGTGCTAATGAACTACTTTCTTGAACAGCGACCCATTTGGTGTAAGTTGATCCACATTGCCATCAGGGATGGAGCTTCAGAATTTTCACCCAGTGATAGTGAGCAAACAGCAATATATTTCTGAGTCAGGATGGTGAATGGCTTGGAGGAGAATGTAGATGTGGTGATGTTCTCAGGTGACATGAGAGTGACAGCCCTTAACATCAAGGTCGCATTTGACCAAGTGTGGCATCAAGGAGCCCGAGCAAAACTAGAATCAATGAGTATCAGGGGGTAAACTCTCTGCTGGTTGGAATTGTACCTGGCACATAGGAAGATGCTTGTAGTTGTGGGAGGTCAGTCATCTCAGCTCCAGGACAGCTCTGCAGGCGTTCCTCAGGGTAATGCCCTGGCATCTACAGCTGCTTCATCCATCCATCCCTCCATCATAAGGTCAGAAGTTGGATGTTTGCCATTGATTGCTAAATGTTCAGCACTATTTGCGGCTCCTCAGATACTGAAATAGTCCATTTTCAAACACATGACCTGGACAAGAGCTAGGTTTGGGCTGTCAGGTGGCAAGTAACATTTATGCCACATAAATGACAGGAAATGACCATCTCCATTAAGAAATAATGTAACCACTGCCCTTGACATTCAATGATGTTGCCATCGCTGACTTCCAGAGGATGTTGATAGTTACCATTGACCAGAAACTCAGCTGGACTGGCCACACGAATGCACTGGCTACAAGAGCAGGTCAGAGGCTAGGAGTCCTCCTTCAAATGACTCCTTAAAACCTGTCCACCATCTACAAGGCACAAGTCAGGAGTGTAATGGAATAGTCCCCACTTACCTGGATGGGTGCAGCTCTAACAACTTAATAAGATTGACACCATCCAGGACAAAGTAGCCCATTTGATTGGCACCACATCCTCAAACATCTACTCCCTCCACCACCAATGCTCAGGGGCAGCCGTGTGTAGTATCTACAAGATGCACTGCAGAAATTCACCAAAGATCCTTAGACAGCACCTTCCAAATGCACAACCACCACTTCCAACTAGAAGAACAAGGGCAGTAGGTACGTGGGAACATCACCACCTGCAAGTTCCCCTCCAAGCCACTCACCATCCTGATTTGAAAATTTACCACCGTTTCTTCACTTTCGCTGGGTAAATATTCTGGAATTCCCTAACGGCATTGTGGGTCAAACCACAGCATATGGACTGCAATGATTCAAGAAGGCAGCTCACCACCATCTTCTCAAGGACAACTGGGACAGGCAATAAATGTTTGCTCAGCCAGTGATGTCCATGTCCCACAAGAGAATAATTTTTTTTAAAAAAATCTGATGATCTGGCCAATAAGTGAACTCTATCTATGGAGGAGATTGAAAGCCTAAAGATTGCTTTCCAGTCCGCTCAGTCAGTCCACTATGTGTCACACTGTAGAACTTGCAGGTGGTGGTGGTTGCCCAACAGTAACCCCTGGGATGTTGATATTGGGGATTCAGTGATGGTAACACCATCAAATGTCAAGGAGTGGTAGTTAGATTGTCTCGCGTTGGAGACGGCCATTACCTGGCTCTTATGTGGTGTGAATGTTACTTGCCACTTGTTAGCCCAAGCCTGGATATTTTATAGATTTTGTTGCATTTGAGCATGGACTGCTTCAGTATCTGAGGATTTGTGAATGGTGCTGAACATTATGCAATCATCAGCGAATATACCCACTTCTGACCTTATGATGGAGGGAAGGTTATTGATTAAAAAGCAGAAACTGGTTAGGCTTAGGACACTAACCTGAGGAACTCCTGCAGAGATGTTTTGGAACTGAGACAACTGACCTCCAACAACCACAGCCATCATCCTTTGGACTAGGTATGACTCCAACCAACAGACAGTTTTCTCCTGTTTCCCATTGACTATAGTTTTGTTAGGGCTCCTTAATGCTGCACTCGGTTAAATGCAGCCTTGACATTGAGGTTAATCACTCTCACCTCACCTCTGGAATTTTTAATTATTTATTCATGGGATGAGGGTGTCACTGGCTAGGCTGCATTTATTTCCAATCCCTAATTGCCCAGACAGCAGTTAAGAGTCAACCACATTGCTGTGGGTCTAGAATCACATGTAGGCCAGACCAGTTAATGATGGCAGTTTCCTTCCCTAAAGGACATTAGTGAACCAGATGGGTTTTTCCGACAATTGGCAACGTATTCGTGGTCATCATTAGATTCTTAATTCCAGATACTTATTGAATTCAAATCCCACCATCTGCTATGGCAGGATTTGAATCTGGGTCCCCAGAACATTATCTGGGTCTCCGGGTTAACAGTCCAGCGATAATATCATTAGGCCATCACCTGCCCATGAATTCAGCTCTTTTGTCCATGTTTGAACCAAGGCAGTAATGAGGTCAGGAGCTGAGTGGCCCTGGCGGAACCCAAACTGGGCATCACTGAGCAGGTGCTGCTTGATAGCACTGATGATGACACCTCCCATCACTTTACTGATGGTCGACAGTGGACTGATGAAGCGGTAACTGACCGGTATGGGTATGTTCTGGTTTTTGTGTACAAGACATACCCAGGGAATTTTCCACATTGTTGGGTATAGGCCAGTGTTATGCTTGTTTTCATGCTGTTCATCAGATTCTGCTGTGTGCAAATTAGCTGCCATGATCCCTACATTACAACAATAATTGCACTCCATATGTGTCTCATTGACTTCAGATCATTTTTGGACAAGTCCTGAAAGTGCTATATCAATGCAATATTTTCTTCCCCAAAGCACTTTAAATAGTGGATAGGAACATCAGAGTCTCTTTACTAATAGAGCAGAGCTGATGGAACCCTTTAAAGAATGGCATTTCTGATTGGGACTCAAAAGAAAAACAGAATATTTTAGCAAAGAGTCTAGGTTGCTTAAATTACAAGAGTGATTTCCCAACCAATGCATGACAGGAACATTGACTAGAACACTTGCAAATGTGACACCTCACTCTGAATAAAACATCTTACTGGTTGAAGCTAATGAATTGCACATCTTCCCAGAAGAGTGAATCGAGTAAACATATAGCAGAAGTGTTTGTGTTGAAGTGGGTTTGCAGCAGTTTTCAATGATCCTGCTTTGTGTCATTAACCTGACAGTGGAGATTAACAGCTGCAAATTCCTCATCCTTCATTCCCAGCAATAACCTGACAGGCAACTACAGCCAGACCACACTTGGGCTGTGCAAACAGTGTCCTGACGATGCCTGCCAACTATTCCATGCAGAGATATTTACTGACAGAAAACGACCAGCTCCTCAACCCTCACCTCCCAAGCACATTTGAGACAATGCCACAGACTCTAAATTGTTTACCATGTTAATGTAATGGGTGCAGAGAATGGCTGGGGAAGGAAGAATGCAGGCAAGAGCTTTATGATACTTCTACATTCTTTTTTTCTTCCCCCATTAAAATGTAAGGAAATGGCAGAAAACCATTAGTTAATACTGGTGTGTTAGGATGCACTATATTTACAGGAGCAGAGTGTACTGAGGTCACAAATCAATCTCACCAACATTGCACAGAACCCCAGCCCCAAGATTGCAAGATGGACCTGATTGATGAGGGTCATCTTTAACTGAATCATCCAGGAGAACATCATAGTCTCCCCATCGTAACATCCAATTGGTTCTTAAATGGTTTCAGAGTTTCATTACAAATGCAACGGTTAATAAAGCTATTTGAGCCTTTGTCTCTAATTTAGGGTAAAAATGAATAGGATCACATGACTTGTTCTAAAGTCTGCCTGATCACAAATCTGGAGTTACGAGGCTGTTAAAGATTAAAGGGAAGCCCAGATTTTTTCACTAGAAAGTTTGTGTTTGGGGTTTACACTAGGAGACAGTGTTTACAATGATTAGGCTGCTAGTCTCCAAAGCCACATGAAGGTATTGAGAATGTCAGAATATGAGGTATTGGGGATATGAATTCCCCAGTTTCTGACCTCCTCTTGTAGCTAATACATATATATATATGGTTAATCCAGTTCAGTTCCTGGTCAATTGTGACCCCAAGGATGTTGGTAGTGGGGGATTTAGTAATGGTGTAGCCATTGAATGTCAAGGAGTGACGGTTAGATTGTCTCTTGTTAGAGATGGTCATTCGAAAGCACTTGTATGACATTAATGTTACTTGCAACTTGTCAGCACTAGCCCAGATATTATCCAGTTCTTGCTGCATTTGAACACTGTATCTGAGAAGTCGCAAATGATGCTGAAAATTGTGCAATCATCAGTGAAAATGGTTGATTTTGAACCTTAATTGCACTTTCCCATCCTATTGCCTTTCACTTAATTCCCTTCGTGTTCTGAAAAACCAATCAATCTGTTTTGAATTATGTCAACAATGGAGCATCCACAATGCTCTTCAGGTGAAAATTCAAAGCTTCACAATGTCCTCAGTGAAGAAATTTCTCTTAGACCAGTCTGAAATCCAATAATTCTTATTTCTAAGATAGTAGAAGGATCCAGGCCCGAACCGTCAGCTTTCCTGTTTCTCTGATGCTGCTTGGCCTGCTGTGTTCATCCAGCTCTACACCTTGTTATCTCAAATTCTTATTTCGAAATGGGGAAACAGCCTGTCAATATCTACCCTGGCATACTGTCTAAGAATGATAGATACAACCACATATTCCTCCGTAAGATCATCTCTTAGAGATTCCTTCGACTTCTTGTCAGAAGAAGCTACATTTTTCTATTAGCCACATATAACCCTCTGAAAGTCCTGACACTCAGAACAAGCCTTGCTGCTATTTTCTTCCCTGCCTCTGTCATTTGAATCTGTTACTTATGTCTTGTTGACCCAGCGCTCAATGGGAAGCTGACCAGAGCTAGACACATGTCAAAGTGACCAGGGCTCTCCCAGTTTGTGTATATCTTCCTCCGGCTGCACTCTTCTGTTTCGATTGTCTTGTTCAATATTTCTACTAAAACCAGTTAATCTGTTCATTTCATATGGTACTATTTCAACACCATTCATCAAGTATGAATGTTGTCTGTTTTAACTTTCAGCACAGTGTATTTTATGTCAATCCACATTTAATGTCCTCTTCTGTGCCTTGTACATATGGTTGCACAGGCATGCATATACACCGATTGATGCACATGTGCAGATGGGTGCATGGACTGACATTAGCAGACACACACTTGCATGATAGATGCAAAAAGAACAAAAGTCCTTCCATTCATAAAACACCTTTCTCAATTTCAGGATCTTCCGAAAGAGAACAGTACAGCTCTTATAGAATAGTCACTGTGATGATGCAGGAAGCACAGCAAGCTCCCACAAGTAGCAGTGTGCTAACACCCAGGCAAGCTGTTACATTGAGGGATAAAGATTTGTCACACCAACAAGAAAGGACAGATGGGACCTTGTTTTGACATCTGATCTGGCTGCTTGTACCTTCAACACTCCCTCAATACTAACAACAGAAGTATCAGCATAGACTGTACACCTTCAAATCCAGAGTGGGCCTTCAACCCACAACCTTTTGGCTTAAAGGTAATTTTCCACTGAACTACAACGAAATCCAGTAGGCAATGTGAAGCCCTGAGGAAAATTAGCTCCAGTAGTGTTACCAGCATTTTAATGAAAATGTTAGCAAAGTAAAGGATGTTGAAAATACCCCACTATAGATGTGACTTGTATATACCAATAATTAGATCAGGTAACTGTATCTGATGCCGTAGGCTCAGTTGTCACCTGACATCATGTAAATTCCCTTTGCTCAAATTCAGTGCCAAGTCAAGGAGAGACATTTCCAAGTCTAATCCACAGCAAGTCAGTGTATGTGGGCAACCTGCCAATGGAATACCAATGCCAAACGGAAGATATGGTAATGACTCCTCAAGTGTCTAGACACTTTGACCTTGCTTGGGTGTACTTCTTGACTAAAGTTAATAGCCCTTTACGTAAACAACACAGACCCAGCTGGAATGCTCCTTTAGCACCTTCTCCTTAGCCTATCATTAACAAGTAACTGTGGGCACAAGGGAAATCTTACTCAATGGATTAAACTTGCTCATTGGCAACATGGCACTTCTTCACATGGATTAATGGGCTCCATTAGTAGGATAGTAACAAATTAACACTATCAGGCTGATCACATAACTGCCCGCCCAATTCTGTGCTGGTGGCTAAAGTGCTTTGGTGTGGCCTGTGGATTTTGAGAGGTTCTTACCTCCAAACCTGATAGTTCCAATATTGTCTTGGACACTCCCCTGTCCTCCATCTCAGTCTTATCTAAGACTCTTCCTTCCCTGTTTAAAATAATAGCATATGCTGTTCACCGCTGTGCTCACTGACCTGCACCGGCTCCAGCAACACCTTGATTTAAATATTCTCATCCTCACCTTTGAATCCCTACATGGCCTCAGCCCTTCTTCTCTCTCTGTGACCCCCCCCCAGCTCCATGACCAGAGCCCAAGACAAAGTGGGGTACATAAAAGCCCAGTAGCTGTGGCCTGGAGTTTTAGGGGGCCCACAATGCTTGGATTAAGTCCTGGGGCCAAGGCCACAAGCAGCCAGGGACTGTGATTTCTGTCCCCATGCCTGTCCACAACCCTGCAAGATTCTCTGTGCACCTCCAATTCTGGCCGCATGCCCATTCCTGAGTGGATACCTCTCTCTCTTACCTCTGTATTAGGAGGAGGGTCAAAGGTTACAGGGAGAAAGCAGGAGAATGGGCTTGAGAAACATCTCAGCCACGAACGAATGGTGGAGCAGACTCAATGGCCTGAATGGCCTCATTCTGCACCAATATCTTATGGCTCCATGATGTGGGTTCAAGTTCCATCTAGACTGACACTCCAGTGCAGTACTGAGCCATGCTATAATGTAAATATGGAGCCGTTTCTCAGGTGGGACTTGAAACTACACAGCTGACTGTTCTCAGGTAAAACAAAATCCTACAGTCACTACGTCAAAGCAGGGCAGGGTGAGCAGGGGCAGTTTCTCCTGGTGTCCTTACCCCTCGACCAGCATCACCGGAGGAAAAACCTGATCACATTGTGGGATCTTGCTGTGCGCAGACCGCATGCTGCATCTCCTGTATTACAGCGGTGCTTAGCACGTCCTGGCTATGATTGTGAACGGCGCTATATAAACTCAGTCAACAATCACAGGAGCTGGAGCTTGGTTTGGACTCGATTTAGAATTTTTTTTTGAAAGCAGGATTGGAGTGAATTGTGGATCAAGCAGCGACGTGTGTGAGGTGATGGGGTGGGGAGAGTCGGGGTGGGAGTGGGGGGCAGTTGCTGATATTTCTGAGCAACTCCTGGGCCATGTCTCAGTCAGAGTCAGCTGCTCACTGCTTCATGCAAACTATTCTGGGCGCTGACAGTAATCGAGTTTCACTGATGTCAGGGGCTGACTTCACCCACGGGCGATTATAAATAGTCTCAGAGCTGGGCACGGCGCTGCAAACCGACACAGAGACAGAGAGAGAACACTACTGACCCAAGGCCAGCTCCAACAGCTCAGCATCAGGTAGGAATCTCCGGGTGCGGGTCCGGCACTGACCTCGGGCTCACTCTCTGCGGACTGGGCTGCAGGGAAGGGAGGGGGACACGGGCACTTTATGGACTTGTCCTGATTTCGGCTGCAAAGCCCAGAGTTGCTGGGATCGTTCTGTGCATCTTTTCCAGAATAGCTTGAGGGAATGATTGCTGGACAGGAAGATGTATAATTCATTCAATTTATTTTTAAAGATGGGATAGATCGTCAAGTGTGCATAAATTTCCGAGAAAATAATTTGTGTGATTAAAAACATTGCCCACTTTAACGGAAGTGCTGAATGAGCTTGCCAAAGTTGTCACAAATTCCAGAAATATTTACCGCCCAGTCGTCACCAAATCACAGCAGGTGCTGTTTTCCACACTATGAACAGAAAGATGATCTCAGCATGGAGCTGACGGGTTAGTAATTCATTGAGGAGAAAGACCTGTCTCTGTCACATCAAAGTCTCAATGTGACCTCACCCAGTCAGCTCTCTCTCAGCACTGACCCTCCGACAGTGCGGCACTCCCTCAGTACTGACCC
>NC_063346.1:3456129-3458425 GCF_021869965.1 Rhincodon typus
CCGACAGTGCCCACTCCCTCAGCACTGACCCTCCGACAGTGCGGCACTCCCTCAGCACTGACCCTCCGACAGTGCAGCACTCCCTCAGTAGTGACTTCTGACAGTGCGGCACACCGTCAGCACTGACCCTCCGACAGTGCGGCGCTCCCTCAGTAGTGACTTCTGACAGTGCGGCACACCCTCAGCACTGACCCTCCTACAGTGCAGCACTCCCTCAGCACTGACCATCTAACAGTGCGGCACTCCCTCAGCACTGACCCTCCGACAGTGCAGCACTCCCTTGGTAGTGACCTCTGACAGTGCGGCATTCCCTCAGCACTGAGCCTCTGACAGTGCGGCTCTCCCTCAGCACTGACCCTCCGACAGTGCAGCGCTCCCTCAGTAGTGACTTCTGACAGTGCGGCACTCCCTCAGCACTGACCCTCTGACAGTGCGGCATTCCCTCAGTACTGACCCTCCGACAGTGCGGTGCTCCCTCAGTAGTGACCCTCCGACAGTGCGGTGCTCCCTCAGCACTGACCCTCCGACAGTGCAGCACTCCCTCAGCACTGACCTCTGACAGTGTGGCACCCCCTCAGTGGTGATCCTCTGACAGTGCGGCACTCCCTCAGTACTGACCCTCCGACAGTGCGGCACTCCTGTAGCTCTGATGCTGCTATCAGATCCGGTTTTATGAGGGTGGTGCCCTGATTGACATAATTCCAGACAATTGTCCCTCTCCTGTTTCTCCGCAGCTCCCCCCCTTCCCACATTCACCCGAACAGGACTGAGTCCAATCTGAAAATTCCTAATGTTCAAGACAGTTCTAACATGATAATTTGTAAAGGTGTCCTGGTGTCTGGGGAGAAGGCAGGAAGATGGCATTCAGATATGAGATCCCCCATTCTCACTATGAATTATGGAACAGGTTGGAAGGGCCGAATTGCCTGCTCATGGCCCTAGTGGCTCTGAGACAGGCCACGCATGTAGCTATTTCCCCGGGTACATTGCAGGCTTCTCGCTTGTTAAAACAAATCCACAAGAATTTCTTTACTCGTAATATTGACTTTCTGAAGAAAACATCTTTTCTGTCTGCCTGTCTCTGTTCCCCTCTCCCTCCCTTCCTCCCCTCTCCCTGTCTCTCTCCCCCTATCTGCCCCCCTCAGGGATAGGGCAATGACTCTGAACAAGACGGACAAGAGCCGGGCATTGGAGAGGAGACGGGGCAGTACCCCACTGCATGCCCACCGCCGGAGTATGCCAGTGGATGAGCGGGAGCTGTGCGCCTCCTTGCAGGGGGGGACCCTGACTAACCTGGTCCGCTGCACCTCCTTCAACCCGGGCCTGCCCCCTCAGCGGGACAGGCCAGCATCTGGCTCCTCCGAGTCCCTCAGCTCCAGCGGCAGTGACTCAGACAGCAATCTGTACAAGGTGGTCCTGCTGGGCGAACACCGAGTGGGCAAGAGCAGTCTGGCACGGATATTCGGCGGGCTGGAGGAAAGCGAGGTCCATGAGACTGAAGGAAGAGGTGAGTGTGTGTGTGTGTGTGTGGGAAGCTGCCCCTAAACCAGGAGACAGGGAGAGAGTGTTGGTGGTGGGAGGGGGGGAGGAGGTGGGTAAGCAGCTCTAGAGAGAAGGGGTTCCACACGGAGAGAATAACAAAGACCTGGGAATGTTGGACTGAGAGAGACAGACGGGAAGCAGTTAACAAGCAGAGAGAGAGACTCAGATTGGAGAAAGTGTGCAAGAGAGATTTGGATGGACAGGTGTAGGAGGGAAAGAGAGAGAGAGAGAGATGAGGGGATAGAGAACTGTGCATGAAACAAAAGAGCTTGGAAACAGATTACCTCTGTGTACAGGTTTCTAAGCTATTGTGTGCTATCAAAGTGTCAGCTCTGACTGAGAGAGAGTACTCATCTCAGCAGTGAGATGGGAACTTATGAATTCAACAAAGGACAAGATTCTAAAAAAATGGCAGATGCTGAAGATCTGAAACAAAAACCAGAAAGTGTTGAAGAAACTCAGCAGGTCTGGCAGCATTGTGGAGAAAGAAACAGAGTTAATATGTCAGGTCCAGGGACCCTTCTTCAGAACTCAACTTGTCATGTTAACTCTGCCTTCTCTCCACGGACACTGCCAGATCTGATGAGTTTCTTCAGCAATTTCTGTTTCTGTTGCTCTTTCTGAATTTAACTATACCTTAAATCTCAATCAAAGTTGATATTTGCATTACAACACCGAGGGAGTGCTGCACTGTTGGAGGGTCAGTACTGAGGGAGTGCCACACTGTCGGAGAGTCAGAGCTGAGGGAGTGCCA
>NC_063346.1:3458435-3460970 GCF_021869965.1 Rhincodon typus
GAGAGTCAGAGCTGAGGGAGTGCCGCACTGTCGGAGGGTCAGTACTGAGGGAGTGCCGCACTGTCGGAGGGTCAGTACTGGGGGAATGTGCTGCTTTCAAGAGCATATTGTTTTTGTTTACATAATCATTCAATGTGCTATGGATGGGGAATGGCAGGAGAGTGGCACTTAGTTATGATGCCGATTTGGAGAGCTAGTACAGATACAATGGGCCAAATGGCCTCCTTCTGCCCCATTGCAATTCTAGGATTCTGTGAATTGTCAAATGGTCAGTTAGCTGAGATGCTAAGCCAAGTTCTTATTGCCCTCTTGGTGGCTGTATAAAACCCCATGACATTATTTTGTAGTAGGATAGGAAGGTTCTACCCAATGTCCAAACCAATATTTATTCCTCAGTCAGTATCTCAAAATTACAGATGTTGTAATCATTTACATCATCATTGTTGGCAGAATCGTGCTGAGTAAACATTAGCTGTGGTGTTTCCTACATTGCAATGGTGACCACACCTCAGGGCATGTTCCATTGGCTGCAGAGTGCTCCATATGTCCTGAGGTTGTGGCAGTTGCTATGTAAACACAAATCTTCTAATTTGTATCTTTATCCTCTCCTGCTGTCCCCAGTCTTGGTGCAAAATGCTGGACTCTGCACCTTGTTTCATTCTCCGGCTTTCCCAGTGTTATCAATGTCATCATTGCTGCTTTTAGAATCTGGCCTCCGGAGCTCAGGGAATCCAAGCACTTTATTGATTTTGTTAAAAGGGGCCATGTAAGATCCACTCACTGACTGCAGACTCAGCAAATCTCATGATATTAATAGATTCACCTACCGACATCATAGTTTCCATCGTTGGATAAACCTGAGTCATCTCAGCCCATAATAAATAATGGAAACTTAAACACAATGCTCTCAGTTGTACCTAAGAATGGTTAAAGTGGAAAGCCACTCATCTGGCTGGGAGAGTGACCCAGAATAACTCTACATGAATACTGGCTCACAGCAATACGACCAGCAGCTACATCACACTGCCTCAATCATGCAAGGGGCATGTTGACCAGTGTCTCTGTGTAGGGCACTATTTGCAAATTCAGGATACCCGACAAGGACAGTAAACTGGCAATTTCCATGGCAGCCTGAAATCTTTTCAGATACTATCGTGTACAGTCAAGGGAGAATGACAAACTATTACAGGTTTCCCAGAAGCAGTCGTGAATTTCATCAATGACCTCCCTCATTCTAATCTCCCTTGGGATCTTGGTGCTACTGGTGTGAGACAAAATGAGCATTCACATTCCCAGCAGGAAATTCCTTTATTAACTCCACAAAACCTGGTTAAATTGGCTCCTTGTTAAAACCGAAATTCATTTGGTTCATCCCTCTTTATCCAGGGCTGTTGACACGTTGAATGATGTCATGGGGTTGAAGTATCCCAACACAAATTGTGAATTACCCAGAGCTAAGTGCACTCTCTGCAGTCACTCTAGGACTTAGTTATGTGTTTCGTCTTTGAGGAGTTAGACCACATAACTTGTCTTCAATGTACTTGGAAGGATTTCATGGAGTAAGGAAAGAGAGGCTGTTTCCTGTAACAAGAGAGCAAGTGAGGATTAAAAGCATAACACTGTGGATGCTGGGAATCTGAAAGAAACTTGGAAAATGCTGGAGAAACTCAGCAGGTCTGGCAGCATCTGTGGAGAGAGAAACAGTTTCAAGTCTGATATGACTCTCCTTTGGATCTCCAAAGTAGTAGGTTGTGGTCACAGATTTTAAAATAATTGACTGAAGAACCAGAAACGAGATCAGTTTTTTTATACTTAATGAGTCTTTGTGATCGGAACACGTTGCCTGGAAAGGCAGTGGAATCATATTCAATAGAAACTTTCAGAAAAGGAGTTGGATAAATACTTGAAAAGGAGAAGTTTGCAGTGCTATGGGGAAAGTAGGATGGCACTGTCAAAGAAGCAGAATAGGTGCAATACACCTGCTGGTGTATGAGACTTGGAGATTCCACAAAGTAAGACTCATTGTAAATCCAATCTCTGTCTTTTCAGGAGACACGTTCGACAGATCGATTATGGTGGATGGCGAAGAAGCAAATCTTTTGTTGTTTGATATCTGGGAGCAGGTTAGTCCTGGCTATGAATGGGCCAAGTCTAAGTGCAAATGTGTTATTTACTGTTTTGTCCCATTGTCAAACACCTAACTGGACATTGCCTTCTTCAGTACCGACATCACCTTGGTATTTCACCCCAAGTGGCTACTCTCAATGTGCCAGGGTTAGTGCGGAATGAAGGGCAGGATATTCAAATGTGATAATGACAAACACACCTACAGCAACCCACCCCCACGCACACTCACACATATATACACGCCTGCATACATAAACACACACACACACAAGCACACAGAAAGACACACGCACACACACATGCACGCACACACATATGCACACACACACACATGCACACGCGCACGCGCACACACACACACACACACACACACACACACACACACACACACACACACACACACACACT
>NC_063346.1:3461370-3511004 GCF_021869965.1 Rhincodon typus
GGCCTGAAACGTCAGCCTTCCTGCTCCTCTGATGCTGCTTGGCCTGCTGTGTTCATCCAGCTCTACACCTTGTTATCTCAGATTCTCCAGCATCTGCAGTTCCTGCTATCCAAGAAAATATAGTGGCTGTTATTGGGTAGTGTTGATGTTGACACTGGCAGTTGAGCAGTTGATTTCAAGATTCTTGGCTGTGCAGGTTGGCAAAAACTCTGTGCTTCTGATTCCTTTCGACAGTGACCGAATTTTAGTTTTTTATTTTGTTTTATGTGCCAAGGTGTTTAGAAAGGCAGTTCTCCACACTGTGCCCCTCACAGCATTGTAATCTACATACTAGAATGTCCAACCAGCGATACACACAGCCAGGTGTTGCAGTCAGATTCTAACTCATTTGTTTAATATTCCTGGAGCGTAAAACAGACATGTCAGAAAAAGGCATTACCTTCTCTTGTTAAACATCTCCCTGTTTGATGTTTCCATGAGTTTCACATAAAACTTTACCAGTCACAGAATTTGCATACACAGCTTTGCTTGTCCATTGTCCTCTGAAAAAATACATTTTTGAATTAAAAGTAAATAGTGTCAATAATTATTTCAGGGTTCCAATTCATGCGTCGTTCTAACAACAGATATACATGAAATGCAATATTTGGGTACTGGCCAATGATAGACTCTAAAGAGGGAGTGCCGCACTGTCAAGGGGTCAGTGCTGAGGGAATGCTGCACTGTCGGAGGGTCAGTGCTGAGGGAGAGCTGCACTGGCGGAGGGTCAGTGCTGAGGGAGTGCCGCACTGGCGGAGGGTCAGTGCTGAGGGAGTGCCGCACTGTCGGAGGTCAGTGCTGAGGGAGCGCCGCACTGTCGGAGGGTCAGTACTGAGGGAGTGCCGCACTGTCGGAGGGTCAGTGCTCAGGGAGTGCTGCACTGTCGGAGGATCAGTGCTGAGGGAGTGCCGCACTGTCAGAGGGTCAGTACTGAGGGAGTGCCGCACTGTCGGAAGGTCAGTGCTGAGGGAGCGCCGCACTGTAGGAGGGTCAGTGCTGAGGGAGTGCCGCACTGTCGGAGGGTCAGTACTGAGGGAGTGTCGCACTGTCAGAGGGTCAGTGCTGAGGGAGTGCCACACTGTCGGAGGGTCAGTACTGAGGGAGTGCCACACTGTCAGAGGGTCAGTGCTGAGGGAGTGCCGCACCATCAAGGGTCACCTTTCAGTTGAGATATTAAAGTGAAGCCCTGTCTTTCCTGTCAGGTAACCTTGGTGGTTGTGTTTGTGAGGGTGCTATCAGGAGAATGAAATATATCTTTATTCATCATTTCAGGATGACACCAACTGGGTCCGTGAGCAGTGTATGAAGCTTGGAGATGCCTATATCATTGTATATTCGGTGACAGACCGAGCCAGCTTCGAGAAGGCCTCAGAGCTGAGGATCCAGCTGAGGAGGGTGAGACAGGCAGAGGACATTCCCATTATCCTGGTTGGGAACAAAAGTGACTTGGTTCGATCCAGAGAGGTGTCTGTGGAAGGTACGTGGGAGTTACACTTACTGCTTCCAAACCTAGTGTTTGAAATGGCAACAAGGTAGTTCTCAATGTGAAAGAGCTCTGAAGGTGAAGAACCTCAGAGCACGCTCAACAAAGGCTTTTACAAATAAATAATTAGCAGTCTCTCTGTCTTTCTCCATCACTATTTCTCTCTGTTTCTGTATCCCTGAGTGTATCTGTGTCTCTTTCTTTTGTCCATCTCTACTTCGATATGTCTCCCTGTCTTCTCTCTCTGTTTCTCTTTCTCTCTCTCTCTTTCTCTCTACTTCTCACTGTCTACATCCCTGTGAAAGCCATGGTTATGGGGTTATTGATGCTGCTTTTGGATGAGACATTAAGCTGAGATTTTCTGCTTTCTCAGTAGAATATAAAGAATCCACAAGACAATGTTTAGACATTCTCCCCAGAGTCCTGGCCAATGTTTATCCCTCAACCATCATCACTGAAAGCAGATGAACTGGTCAATATCATGCTGCTGTTCCTGGTACTTGGTATTTATTTGTAAATTGTCTGTCATGTCTGCTATAGAACATGGAACAGTACAGCATAGTACAGGCCCTTTGGCCCATAATGTTGTGCCGAACTTTTACCCTAAACTTAAGGTCTATCTAACCTCCACCCCTACCTTATACTATCATCCTTATGCCTATCTAATAGCCGCTTAAATGCCCCTAATGAGGCCGACTCCACTACCCTATCTGGCAATGCATTCCACACCCCGACCACTCTCTGAGTAAAGAACCTACCTCTGACGTCTCCCCTATATCTACCTCCACTCACTTTAAAACTATGTCCCCTCGTAATAGCTACCTCCACCCTAGGAAAAAGTTCCTGGCTGTCCACTCTATCTATACCTTTGATCATTTTGTACACCTCCATCAAGTCACCTCTCAACCTTCGTCATTCTAAAGAGAAAAGCCCTAGCTCTCTCAACCTTTCCTCGTAAGACCTTCTCTGTTACTTTGAAAGTGTTTCATCAGCTGCAAAATGTTCTGGGAGATCTCGGAGGCCTGGGAGGTGCTATATAAATTCAAACACTTGTTTCTTCTCGAAGGGTAACGATGATTCTCTGGTTTCTCCACAGAGGGGAGATCCTGTGCTGTGGTTTTCAACTGCAAGTTCATCGAGACCTCAGCTGCTCTCCAACACAACGTCCGGGATCTCTTTGAGGGTATCATCCGGCAGATCAGGCTGCGGAGGGACAGCAAGGAGGCCAACGAGAGGCGGCTGGCAGATGCCAAGAGGCGGGAGAGCATCGGGCAGAGGGCCAAACGTTTCCTCAGCCGCATTGCGGCCAGGAACAACAAGAAGATGGCCTTCAAACAGAAGTCCAAGTCCTGCCATGATCTCTCCGTCCTCTGAGAGAGATTGACGAAACGCGGGTGTCACTTTGGCTGCTGTGCAACCATTATGAAATGTGTGTGTGTGTGTGTGTCCTTTATGTGGCTGTTGGAAGGTAGAAGTTACTGCTTGGAGAATGCACATTATCTGGAACTATACAAAAGGAATTTGAGATCTCGCTGATGAACACAGTGATGCATTTTTTGCAAGTTGCCTGTGCTGCAGCTGATGGCCTCCTGACTGGCACGGTGAAACTGACAGTGCATCAGCCCCCAAACGTGGATCACATCCTTAGATTGTGGAACCAAGTGACTAACAATCTCTCCACCAAGAAGACAAGAGGCCTCCTGCCTCTCTCACTTCAAACTCTTTTTACCTGCCTTCTGACATACCGTACCGTTTTCGTTCATCAAGCTCCTTCCCAATATCAACAGGCTACCATTCTGACACTGACCGATAGAGAGAGAGCTGATGGAGATGGTTGCGGAAGGACAGCTGAGAGCTTTCGGGAAGAATTGGAACCCCGAGGCTGGGGAGATGGTACAATTGTTATTTTGGAAGGAGGTGATTTCTCGGAAGCTGCCCTTATGATTCCCTTGAAAGAGGGTCTGCCTCAGTACTCTATCTGTTACCACCAGGACTTGGGGTGGTGGCTGGAAAATGTTCTTTAGTCAATTTGTTTGGGCAAATGTCTGTGACAGGGGTGGGGGGGGCGGATCTTGAAGCCAGCCTTACTGGTCTATAGATAGGGACACTGCCACCACCACAGGACCGTCTCCTTTTAAAGGAGAAAGTAGCTGTAATGTTGGCTGCTCTGGGCAATCCATATTCCATTTAATTAATAAGGCTTTCTCTCTGTACATAGGATCAGACAATAATCACTGAATCAGACCTTGAATACAGTGGTGGACTCATGAAGAATTAGTCTTTTGGTGTCTAATACAGCTCTGAGGTTGTGTATAATGGAATCATACATCTCAGGAGAAGGCCATTTATTCCATCATAACTGTGCTAGCTCTTTGAGAAGTTTATCCAATTAATCCCACTCGCATAGTTTTTCCCCGTAGCCCTCAAAGACTCAAGAGAATTGGGAAAGAATTGCTGGTCCAAGTGGATGCAGGTCAATCTGAGCTGCCTGTGTTAAGAAGTTGACAGTCATGCTGTTTGAGGGCTGCAGTTTCAGATTCTGATACAGCCAGGGTAGATTCTCAACGTATTGTCGGTGCTGGTGGTGGATCATTGTAAATCGGTCAACATCAGTAACTCAAGGAATGGGGCAAGGAGAAATTTCACTTTATTTAAAAGAAGCAGTTAAGTCTCATTTCTGATTTATAAAGCAGAGCAATGGTATAAACAGCAGTAAAACTTTGAAAAGCACCAGGAGTTTTATTGGTGAGAGGTTTTTTTTTGAGCTGACTGTTAAACTGAGTGAAAGGGAATGAAAGAATGTTCAGGTGTCTCTGGGGATGTGTGAAGTGAGCAGGCTCATACAGAAACATCATGTGGAGTAGTCAAGCTGTATCACAAGTTCAGGAGCAGCTGCTGTGAAACTAAAATTAAAAAAGCAATAATCCATCATCACTGTGGTTCCATTCTTGTTGCATCAGATTCCTTTGCACTTCTGTTTAATATTATTCAAATCATTTCTTAACTGTTTACATATTGATTTTTGTATTTAAAATAAAATTTATTCAGCCTTGCAACAAGGTGTGCTGATACCTTTCTGCAGTAATGGAACAGTATATATTATAGAAACTATTCACAGCACCCGTATCTCTACTGATATTAACCCAGATCCCTCACACTGTCACTCAGTAACCCCTCTCCCCCAGCGCCCTGTGTTACTGACTGTATCTCTATTGATGATAACCCAGCTCCCTCACACTGCCACTCAGCAAACCCCCACCCCCTTCAGTGCAGTGTATTACTGACTGTATCTCTATTGATGGTAATCCAGCTCCCTCACACTGTCACTCAGTAACCCCACCCGACCCGTGCCCTGTATTACTGACTGTATCCGTACTGATATTAGCCAAGGGTCTAGGCCCGAAACATCAGCCTCTCTGCTCCTATGATGCTGCTTGACCTGCTGTGTTCATCCAGCCCTGCACCTTGTTGTCTCTGATATTAGCCCAGCTCCTTCACACCATCACTCAGTAACCCCTCACCACTCCCCCCAGTGCCCTGTGTTACTGACTGTATCTCTATCGATACTAGCCCAGCTCCCTCACACTGTCACACAGTAACCCCCTCCCCCCCAGCGCCCTGTGTTACTGACTGTATCTCTTCTGATGTTAACTCAGCTCCCTCACACTGTCACTCAGTAACCCCTCTCCCCCAGCGCCTATGTTACTGACTGTATCCCTACTGATGTTAATCCAGCTCCGTCACACTGTCACACAGTAATCCCCTCCCCGCCAAGTGCCCTGTGTTACTGACCGTATCTCTACTGATGTTAATCCAGCTCCGTCACACTGTCACACAGTAACCCCTCTCCCCAAGTGCCCTGTGTTACTGACCGTATCTCTACTGATGTTAATCCAGCTCCGTCACACTGTCACACAGTAACCCCTCTCCCCAAGTGCCCTGTGTTACTGACCGTATCTCTACTAATGTTAATCCAGCTCCGTCACACAGTAATCCTCCCCCACCACCCCGTGACCTGTGCTTTTTATTGTATCTGTACTGATGTTAATTCAACTCCCTCACACTGTAGGAGTTGACGTGGAGGTACTGGTGTCGGACTGGGGTGGACAAGGTCAGAAATCACACGACACCAGGTTATAGTCCAACAGGTTTATTTGAAATCACAAGCTTTTGGAGCATAGCCCTTTCGTCAGCTGTTAGTGAGAGAGGTAGTATCAGACACAGAATTTACAAGTAAAAGATCAAAGGGTCACACAACTGATGAGGATGTATGAAACAAACCTAAGATGCTGTTAAATCTTTAGTTGGTTAGAAGGTTTTACTTGATTAATATGTATATGTAAATCCCTGAATTCCTTTCAAGTCACTGTCCTGAGGGAACTAAAGATTTTATCAGTGTAACTGTAGGAGAGCATAATGATGTGTCTATCATTCCCTTAGCCCCAAAATGTACTTTACTGAAACAATTATTAAAGTACAATACATTGCAATTTAAAGTTTAATGCAATTCTATTTCTTTCATAAACTTGCAGAATATTTCAGCTCAGAACAGGGTGTTTGGCCTGTTGTTACCATGCTGGCTATCCAAATGATCAATTAAGCTTCCCTGTGTTATTCCCATAGGCCTCCACCTTCTTTCCTTACATGTAATGTCCAAATCCCTTTTGAATTTCTCAATTGTCTGAATCATTCTGCCAAAGGGAACAATTTCTCTCTTTCTATTCTACCCAGACTCCTCCTGGTTTTGCACCCCTCTTTTAAATCTCCGCTCAATCCTCTCTTTTCCAGGGAGAATGGGCCTGACTTCTCCTTTGTCAACCTGCAGTGCCACATGCAGTAAACTGTACACATACACTCAGCTGTCTGTCTCAGTCCCAGCATCCACATTACAGTTGTGTCCTTTTTCATATTGACTCTCTGTGTCCTTCCTTCCTCCCAAAATGAATCACTTCACTTTTCTCTGCGTCACATTCCTGCTGCCACTTTTCTGCCCAATTTCACTTACTGAAGTTCTACACTATCCTCCACACAGTTCACAATGCTGCTGCCCATCATCCCCCAACCCTGTCATATCATCCGCAAATTTTGAAATTGTCCCCTGTAAACCCATGTATAGATCATAGATATATATCAGGAAGACACTGGTTCTGAAACTACTCCCTGGGGAACTCCAATTTAAACCTTGCCCCAGACTGAAAAAGGTATCCATTAACTCCTACTCTCTGTTTCCTGTCATGCTGCCAATTTTGTATTCACATTTGTTCTGCTCCTTTTATCATAGAATCCCTACAGTGGAAGCAGGCTATTCAGCCCATGCTGACCCTCCAAAGAGCATCCCACCCAGACCCATCCCCTACTGTATCCCTGCTTTTCCCATGGCCGATCCACCTAACCTGCACATTTTGGAGTGTGGGAGCAAACCCGCACAAACATGGAGAGAATGTGAAAACGGAGGATGGGATCAGTCCCTGGCACTGTGAGGCAGCAGTGCTAACCTCTGAGCCATCATGCTGCCACTGGGCTTGCACTTTGCTCAAAAGTCTGTTGCGTGGAACTGTAACAAATGCCTTTTGGAAACCCACATACATCATACCACAGTGGATCTGGAGCAGAAGGTAGTGATATTGTTATTGATACAGGGACGGTTTGACCTGGGATGACTGCTCCAGGGAGGGTCAGTTCTTTTATGCTTGCATCTTTCCTGACCCACTTGACAAAGAATTTGATACGACACGTCAACAGGGTGAGGGCAGCCTGTGCCTGACACCAGATGTGATTGGGAAATTTTTCTGATTCGCATTTGTAGCAAATTCTCATTTAAAGTTGTGTTCCTGAAAATTCACAATTTTAAGTGAATTGTCTTCAAGTGAAACTTTGTTTCCCATAAGAACCAATGGTAAAATTGATGAATGCTGAAGAAAGACAGATTTTATTGAAGCTTTTTGTCTTGTACACATCAGGACAATGCAAGAAGAAAGCCAGATGCGTGACTAGAGTGTGCTGATTGGGTGGACAATGAAACTGTTGAGGAAAGGTAGAATAGAATATGAATGCAATTCAACAAAAATATATCATTTTATTAAACAAAATAGGATGGTAAAACCTTTTATCAGTACATAAGTAGGAAACGGTTGGCTAAAACAAATGTGGGTGCAATAAAGGCAAAGTCAGAAGAATTTATAATTCTTATAATTATTTTTAATTACATATTTAATTTTATAGTTATAATTATTTGAAAATGTAGGAGTGGGAAAACAGGGAACTATAGCCCTGTTAGTCTTACATCAGCTGTAGGTAAATGCCAGAATTCATTATAAAGGATGGGATGAGTAGACTCCTTGTTGATAATGATCTGCTTGGGTGGAGTCAGCATGGATTTATAAAGGGGAAATCATGTTTGATCTGCTTATTGGAGTTTTTTTGAAGATGTTACAAACAAAATTGATAAAGGAAAGAAAATAGATGAGGTATACTTAGATTGTCAGAGACTTTTGATAAAGTTCCCCTGCAGGAGGCGAGTTAGAAAGATTGAAGCACATGAACAGGAAGGAATGTACTGGCATGGATTACAGATTGGCTAACAGACAGAAACAGAGAGCAGGAATAAATGGGACATTCTCACATTGGAAGGCTGTGACTAGTGGGGTACCGCAAGGACCAGTCCTTGGGCTTATCCCAGCTGTTCACAATATTTATCAATGCTTTGGAGGCAGGGACCAGCTGTTATATTTCTAAATTTGCAGATGATACATGGCTCAGTGGGAATGTACATTGCCAGGAAGATGTAAAGTGGCTTCGGGGGGATTTGGACAGGCTTAGTGGGTGGGAGAAAGCATGGCACCATGGGATATAATGTGAGGTTATCCACTTTGGCCAGAGAAGCAGATGTGCAGAGTATTTCCGAAATAGTGAAAGTGCAGAAGTATAAAGTGAACAAGCAAAAACAGAAATTGCTGGAGAAACTCAATAGGTCAGGCAGCATCTGTGAAGAGAGAAACTGAGTTAACGTTTTGAGTCCGGTATGAATTTTCTTCAGAAGAACGGTCCCTGGACCAGAAACAGTAACTCTGTTTCTCTCTCTACAGGTGCTGCCAGACCTGCTGAGTTTCTCCAGCAATTTCTGATTTTGTTTGTTTCAGATCTCCAGGATCTGGAGTCCTTTGTTTTACTTTTATGTACAAAGGGGTCTGGGTGTCCTTGTCAATTAATGACTGAAGGTTAACATGCAGGTGCAGCAGGCTATTAGAAAAGTTAATGGAATGTTAGCCTTTCTTGCAAGAGGGTTTGAGTACAGGAGGACTGAAGCCTTGTTCCAATTGTATCGGAGTTTGTTTAGACTGTGCCCTCCTATCGAGTGCTGCTTTGGTGTCCTTGTTTCAGGAAGGATATTATTGCCATAGAGGGAGTGCAAAAAAGGTTCACTCAGGATAGAGGGTCTGTCCAAGATGAGATGTTGATAACCCTTTCTGAATTCAACTCTTTTGTCCATGTTTGAACCAAGGCTATAATGAGATCAGGAGCTGAGTGGCCCTGGCAGAACCCAAACTGGGCATCACTGAGCAGGTTATTGGCTGAGCAGGTGCTGCTTGATAGCACTGTTGATGACACTTGTGGTGCCAAGCCATACAAGACTATGGGCCAAGTGCTGGAAATTTGGATTAGAATAATTAAGTGGTTGTTTTTGACCAGCATGGACACGATGGGCTGAAGGGCCTTGTGTTGTAGATCTCTCCGGCTCTACCACCTCGCATCATGTTTCACACGTTCTAGATTAGACTGAAGGGCCAGTAATTGGCTGGGCTAGACTTGTCCTAAATACATTTCTATGGCTCTTTCGTCTGCTTTCTGTGTCTCACACCCTATCTGAAAAGCAATGGGATGTGAAAGAGGTGGCTGCTGGTTTAAGATTGGATCGTGTGAGACAGGAAGTCAATGATTAACACTGAATTCTGAGCAGTTTATAAGAAAGTTTCCTTGCGACAGGGGACTGTCAGGGGAACGGCCGCTTTGACCAGGTAAGAATTTAGCTGTTTTGTGTCTGACTTGACCTTTTCTCTAACCTGAAAGTCAACTTTGAGAACTGCCTGATCCATGCCAGATGAGGAGAGGAGTGGAGAAGGGGTGACCCAGCCCAGACTGATACTCCTTGCGCGGTCAGACAGTTACAATCTGACCCCTGCTTCATTACAGAGTGTTCAGAATTCCAAATTCCAGAAACATCAGGTTGAAATCCGGAAAATCTTTCCTGAATCTTTAAATGTGAGATTTTGAAGTATTTGAATTACAAAAATGACATTACATTTTATGCAGAGGGCACTTATGTATTCCTCATTCTGTGGAGATTGGTTGGGGTGTAAGATTACTGTGTTTGCCTCACTGAAGGGAGTTTCATTTTGGATCTGTCACCATCAACATTTTAAACAGAAAACTGCGCTTCAAGGTCACCCCGAATTGACTGGATTTGCTTTTTAACTACATTTTACTGCATCACTAACTAAAGGCAGGATATCATTAAATAGAAATGAAATTTGAGTTTCACTGGATGGTTGGGGTGGGGACAGAGAGAGACCGAGAGACCAACAGGAAACAAAAGAAGAGAGAATCCAGCAGCTAGACTTATAGAGGGGGGTGTGAATAACAGGCAGACTGTTGTGACATGGAGAGAGACAGAGTGAGAGAAAGAGACAGTTGGAGAAATAAGGGGTGGATGGGTGATAGGTATATTTAGAGGAAAGAGAAGAATAGAAGGAGAGAGGTGGAGAGTGAGAGAGGACAGGAGGTAGAGAGTGAGGGAGGAAGGGCAGGAGGCAGAGAGAGAGTGAGAGAGGGAGGGCAGGAGGCAGAGAGAGAGAGTGAAGGCAGGAGGCAGAGAAAGAGTGAGGGAGGGCAGGAGGCAGAGAGTGAGAGAGGAAGGGCAAGAGCAGAGAGAGAGTGAGAGAGGGAAAGGACAGAACAAGAGTTAGACAGAGGGTGAATAAAAGAGAGAGGGAGGGAAAATAGTTGAGGAAAGAAAGAAAGATGGGATGAAGAGATAGATACAGAGAGACAGACAGAAAGGCAGAAAGAGAGAAAAAGGTGAAGAATACTGGCTTGTAACTTTAGGAATAAATAGATTGAAATTTGTGGGTTAATTGCAAAGAAAGAAGGTCATTCCAAAGGTGATTGTTAATGAGGAGCACGTGAATCCAGGGGGTGGCAGGTCTTGAAAAGTCGCTCTGTCCGTCTGACCTTGGAGCTGCGGGGTAATTGGTTTTAAATTTTCTGGGGATGGGGTTTTTCCCCTTTTCCTGTGGAGCACTGGGCTGGGAGAAAGAAGACTTCATTAACAGCTAATGTATTTGTAATCTGCAGAAACTGAAGCGATGATTCCAAAGGGATTTGTGCATCTCAATGATTTTGGCCAGGTTAGTAAATCCAGCCACTGCTTCTCAGGGAAGGGAACAGCTTTCGCTGAATACAAAGCACTTTCAGCCACTCTCACTTTTGTTTCAATTCTCTTTATCACCCTCGTTTTCTCAACTGTTCTCTTTTGCACGCTTTACTTTTTCATTTCTATTTCACTCACTCAAACTTTCACTCTAGTTCTCTTTCCTCATTTTATTTTCTTTCACAAAATAAAAAGTGAAAGAAATGCAGATGCTGTAAATCAGAAACAAAAACAGAAGTTGCTGGAAAAGCTCAGCAGGTCTGGCAGCATCTGTGGAGAGAAATCAGAGTTAATGTTTCGAGTCCAGTGACCCTTGCCAGCCTTTATCCTTCCTGTTCTCCCTGCAGAGTCAGAGATTCTGTCTTTCTGATAAATTGAACCTCTGCCTGGCCTCTCAGGTAGGTGTGAATAATTCCATGTGGGATCATGAGGAGATCAGGGGAGTTATTGCCAGGATCCTGAGGGCAATATTTACCCCTCATGAACAGCATGATAGATCAGATGGTAATGATTTCATTGGTGGCTGTGGGATCTTTCTGTGCACAAACTGGCTGCCATGCTTCTCTACATTATGTCAGTCACTATACTTCACAGGTCTTTTGTTGACTAGGGAATGCTTTGGGGATAGACTGAGGTTGTGAAAGATGCTACATAAATGCAAATTATTTCCTTTGTGTTTCTGACCAGTAGCAATGGAAAAAATGAAATGATGGAAAGATCAGGTGCTGACGGGGGTTGTACGGTGACAGCGTGAGCACTGTGCGTTGGATTGGCTTCTCTTGTGACCTTCAATTCCCCTTCACTTATTCTTTGCTTTGAGTATCAATTCCTGTTTGGTGTTTGGGCAGCAACCTCAAAACGGTACCTGGCTAATACGGTGCTCAGGACATGGTCAGGTGTACCAGGGACACTGGGTCCTCTGGCTCTGATCTGCTCCCAGGAGGGATACAATCAGCCTAGGCTAAGGAAGGGAAGAATCCTTTACTTCCAACCCTCACCCACTGCTCCCTGAATCAAATAGAGACAGAAAATGCTGAAAACACTCAGCACAGTCAGTGCGAAGGATTTTATAACACACCGTATTCCCCACACCACCCCAATTAAAAAGCCAGTGGTGACCTGCCCACCCAACACCCACTGCCTCACTGCTGGTTATGGCATGGGGCATTCGCTGCCCAAGGTCATGATTTACAACCAATTGGAAGAAGAGGAGAACCCACCTTTGAGAGCGGCTGGCCAATCCAATTGCCTGACAACAAGGTGCAGGGCTGGATGAACACAGCAGGCCAAGCAGCATCATAGGAGCAGAGAGGCTGACGTTTCGGGCCTAGACCCTTCATCAGAAAAGGGGGAGGGGAAGGGGGTTCTGAAATAAATAGGGAGAGAGTGGGAGGCGGATAGAAGATGGATAGAGGAGAGGATAGGTGGAGAGGAAACAAACAGGTCGAAGAGGCGGGGATGGAGCCAGTAAAGGTGAGTGTAGGTGGGGAGTTAGGAAGGGGATAGGTCAGTCCAGGGAGGACGGACAGGTCAAGGGGGCGGGTTGAGGTTGGTCGGTAGGAGATGGAGGTGCGGCTTGAGGTGGGAGGAGGGGATAGGTGGGAGGAAGAACAGGTTAGGGAGGCAGGGACGAGCTGGACTGGTTTTGGGATGCGGTAGGGGGAGGGGAGATTTTGGAACTTGTGAAATCCACATTGATACCATTGGGCTGCAGGGTTCCCAAGCGGAATATGAGTTGCGCTCGAACAGTTCATCCACTTCACTAACACCTTCCACCCCAACCTTAAGTTTACCTGGACCATCTCTAACACCTCTCTCCCCTTCCTGGACCTCTCTGTCTCCATATCGGGCAACCACCTAGAAACCGATATTCATTTCAAGCCCACTGACTCCCACAGCTACCTAGAATACTCCTCCTCCCACCCACCTTCCTGCAAAAATGCTATCCCCTATTCCCAATTCCTTCGCCTCCGCCGCATCTGCTCCCAGGATGAGGCATTCCACTCCCGTACATCTCAGATGTCCTCGTTTTTCAAGGACCGTAACTTCCCCCCCTCGGTGGTCGAGAACGCCCTCAACCGTGTCTCCCACATCTCCCGCACCTCATCCCTCACACCCCGTCCACGCAATAAGAACCAAAAAAGAATCCCCTTCGTCCTCACGTACCACCCCACCAACCTCCGGATCCAACACATCATCCTCCGACACTTCCGCCATCTGCAATCCGACCCCACCACCAAAGACATCTTTCCCTCCTCACCCTTATCTGCTTTCCGGAGGGACCACTCTCTCCGTGACTCCCTTGTCCGCTCCACACTCCCCTCCAGCTCCACCACACCCGGCACTTTTCCCTGCAACCGCAGGAAGTGCTACACCTGCCCCCATACCTCCTCCCTCACCCCCATCCCAGGCCCCAAGAAGACTTTCCACATCAAGCAGATGTTCACCTGCACATCTGCTAATGTGGTATACTGCATCCGCTGTACCCGGTGTGGCTTCCTCTACATCGGGGAAACCAAGCGGAGGCTCGGGGACCGCTTTGCAGAACACCTAGGCTCGGTTCGCAATAAACAACTGCACCTCCCAGTCGCGAACCATTTCAACTCCCCCTCCCATTCCTCAGACGACATGTCCATCCTGGGCCTCCTGCAGTGCCACAACGATGCCACCCGAAGGTTGCAGGAACAGCAACTCATATTCCGCTTGGGAACCCTGCAGCCCAATGGTAGCAATGTGGATTTCACAAGCTTCAAAATCTCCCCTCCCCCTACCGCATCCCAAAACCAGTCCAGCTCGTCCCTGCCTCCCTAACCTGTTCTTCCTCCCACCTATCCCCTCCTCCCACCTCAAGCTGCACCTCCATCTCCTACCGACTAACCTCATCCCACCCCCTTGACCTGTCCGTCCTCCCTGGACTGACCTATCCCCTCCCTAACTCCCCACCTACACTCACCTTTACTGGCTCCATCCCCGCCTCTTCGACCTGTTTGTTTCCTCTCCACCTATCCTCTCCTCTATCCATCTTCTATCCGCCTCCCACTCTCTCCCTATTTATTTCAGAACCCCCTTCCCCTCCCCCTTTTCTGATGAAGGGTCTAGGCCCGAAACGTCAGCCTTTCTGCTCCTATGATGCTGCTTGGCCTGCTGTGTTCATCCAACTCTACACCTTGTTGTCTCGGATTCTCCAGCATCTGCAGTTCCTACTATCTCCAATCCAATTGCCTCCCAGCTCTGTAGACTCAGCAGTGCCATGTTGGTGCAGTGGCCACTGCTGGGACTGCAGGCAGAACCCCAACAAGAGTTTACAACGTGGAAGGAGTCCCTTCGGCCCATTGTACCTGATCCAGTTATCAAGCCCTTATCCACTCTAATAAAAATTTCTAGCACTTGACTCACAGCTTTGTATTCTATGGCTCTTCAATTGATCATTCAAACAATTCTTCAATGCTGTGATGGTTCCTGTCTCTCTCAGCATTTCTATATTCCAGCAAGTTCCAGATACCCTCCAAAATAATTCTCTTTAGATCCCTTCTAAAGCCCATTCTCCTTAACTTAAAACTGTGCCCAAAGGTAATGGCCCTCGACAAGGAGAAACATTTCTCCCTATCTACTCTACCTCTACCCTTAGAGTTTTGTATGCCTCCATCAGGTCCCCCTACAGCCTTCTCTGCTCTATTGCCCCAGCCTATCTAATTTCTCTTCAGAGCTGAATTGCTCCAGCACATCCTGGTGAGATTCCTCTGCACCCTGTGTGGCACTATCACATCCTTCCCATTGTGTGGTGACCAGTATTCCAGCTGTAGCGTAACTAATGTTATGTACCCCTCCATCATTACCTCCTTGCTCTTATATTCAACGCCCTGGCTAATAAACATTATAACATTTATGGTCAAATTAAGTTCCAGTTTTTATTCCTTTATTCTTTCATGGGATGTTTGTGTTAGTGGCAAGGTCAGCATTTATTGCCATTTCTCATTTCCCTCTGGATCATTTCAAAGGGCAGTTAAGACTTCACTACATTACTATGGGTCTGTACACACAGTAGGCACAGGCAGCAGGTTCCCCCTGAAGGGAGTGAACGAGATGAGTTTTACAAACAATTGATGATGCTTGTTGTGATCACCATCACTAATGACTGGTTTATCTTCCAGAGCCTATTGATGGAATTTCAGCCCCCATTCCCACAAGCTGCTGTGGTGGGATCTGAACCCATGCTCCCAGACCATCAGACTGGGCATCTGAGTCCCAGTCTAATGACATTACCACCTCCCACAGTGACAGGCCCTGGCCAGCAGAGCCTCATGAGAAGTACTGAGAGGCTTCGGGGGCAGGGGTTGTGGGGGGGATGAAGGGTGTTAAAGAAGGGGTTGGGCCCATGGAGGAGGTGTTTTTCTGCCATGGGGTTGAAGATATCCCAAGGACAATCACCCTGCCCCTAACATTGACAGGGAAATGGTAATGACGGTGGAATAAGGCACTTCAATGAGCAGTTCTGGAGCAGGGCCACCGGACCTGACATGTTAACTCTGTTTTCTGTCCACAAACCAGCTGAGTTTCTCTGCCAATTTCTGATTTTCTGTCATTCGTCAGTTATTGGCCATTTAATGGCCCCAAAAGACCCAAGGGTGAGCAGACCATCTGAAGACTCCTTGACTCACCCGTGAACTCGGGGAGAGGTGGGAGGGGCCACTGCAGGTTTTGAAGAGGCTGTGTTGGGATATGGTGGGAGCAGTGGGAGTGGGGGATTGGGGTTTGGAGCTAACTCCATCCCAGTATTCCAGCTCCTGAATTTTTCTGAATTTCCTTAATATTTCCAGTCTTTGTTATACTTTCCTCCGATCGTTGTATTATTCTGTTTCTAGATAGCAGAGTTTGCTTTAACTAAATCAGTGCTTCAGATGTAAATTCTGCTAAATAAGCAACATGAATTGTTTTACCTGTAGTTTGTGTTGAAAGCCATGAGCTGACTGCCAGATCTGACACAGACCAGAGAGAACAGACAGCTTTTGAGAAAAAATAAACTTTAAAGAAAATTTGCATTCAAATATTCCGTGATGCATTTGAAGATGCTGACTTGGTCCAGGTTTTGTTAATCCAATTACGTTTAGGAGCGGTTTTAAACTGAGTGTTTAATTCAATTCTCCACATTTTAAACCATTGCCAATAACTGTAGAACGTTTATCATGACCGTTTATGAGGCCACAATCCTGCTGCTACTGGGGACTGGAACTAAACTCAGATAAGGCTGGAAACACTGGCAGCATCTGTGCACAGAGAAACAGAACTAGTGCCTTAGATTGTATGGGCCACCCATAGGTGACAAAACTGATGGGTGGCGTAACAGAATAGGGTGCTGTGTCATTGCCACATGCCCTCTCTGACTCCCAATCTGATTTCACAAGCATTGGGTGAGGTGGGCATTGTAGTGACTCACCCCCACTCCATGGCCCAATTGCAAATCTTCAGTGAGTAACTGATACACTTTGAAGGACCTCATTCATCTCAAGGTCACCAAACAGCCTGACCCTCCAAGAGGCTGCACAGTGATTGGATGGGGAGTGGCACCAATTGGAGGTCCCAGCTGCAGTTGACCCTTGCTCCCTGCTTAAATGCCATGTCCAACATGCACCTCCCCCTACCCACATACCCTGCCACCAGCTTCCTCCTGTGGCAGCCCGACAACAGTGAGATGCTCCCCTTATCCAGAGCTCAGCTCCAGTGCTACATGATTGGTGCAGTACTGACAGTGGCCATTACTCCCAGTGGTGCTGTTGGGGCGAGACAGCCATCGGTCTCTAATTGGTTGGAAGCTCCATGATGGAATGGGGTGGAGGTCGAGTTTATTTCTGATTAACCAGTAAAATTAAAATACAGAAGAGCAGACCAAGAATTCCCCTCGGTATATGCTCTGGGTGTAGGGAGTTTGTCCTCAGCAGGTAATCTTGCTGAGAGTCTTGTAGCTCAGTGTTAGTGTCCCTGTCTCTCTGCCAGTAAGGCTCAGTTTCAAGTCTTATCTGCCCTGGGCTGTGCTTGAACAAATTGACTAAAAATCATCATACGCAAGCCCTGTGTTTCAGATCAATGAACTTTCCTCAGAACTCCTGAGGAGAATTAAAATAACCCAAGAGATAATATAAAGATGTGGGAGTAGAAGTAGGCCATTCAGCCCATCGAGTTTGCTCTGCCATTCAATGAGATCATGGCTGATCTGATTATCCACAGCATTACTTTCCTGTCTTTTCCCCATAACCCTTGATTCTCTTAAAGATCTGTCTATTCCAGCCTTGGCCTCAACAGCTCTCGGTGGGAAAGAATTCCACAAATTCACTCCCCTGGGAGAGAAGAGATTCCTCCTCATTTCTGTCTTCAGTGGGTGACCCCTTATTCTGAGATTATACCCCTGGTCAAAGACTCTCTCATAAGGGGAAATAACCTCTCCACATCCACTTTGTTAAGTCCCCTTAAGAGTTTCAATGAGGTCACCACAATAAGCAACAAACAGTACAGGCCCAGCCTGCTCGAGTCCCACATGGTCCCCCTGATGATAAGCAAATCTAACCCGGAGAGATTACGTGGACAGAGAGACACACAGACTGAGTGTGAAACTGTCCTGGGGATGAATTGAGCTGCAGCCTGTGCTCTGGCCAGAGCAGGGGTCCAGGCCCCCTTACAAACCACATTGTGCTCAGTGTAACCTATGGTTGAGAATCCTTGATTTCTGGGCTGCTTCAGCTGTTTAGGTGAGGTGAGGGGTGAGATACTGTGCTCTAAACCATCACAAAATTCCCAGGGAGCCATTGGGAATGAGCAGAATCAGAGATAGCAACATTGGGATAGCACCCAGCCCTGCTGGGTCTTCACCATCCCCCCAGACCTCCCCCTAACTGAGGACGAATGGTCAGTCCTCAGTAAAGGACTCACCTTTATCCCCCTCCACCCACACACCAACGAATACCGGTCACGCTTGGACATTGAACGGTTTTTCTGCCACCTCCGCCTCCGCGCTTACTTCTTCAACTGTGAGCCTAACCCTCCCTCTACTGACCCCTTCTCCCGCCTCCAACACACACCCTCCTCCTGGACACCACCCCAAGGCCTCCTACCCTCCCTCGACCTCTTCATCTCCAACTGCCGTTGACACTTCAATCGCCTCAACCTCTGCACCCCTCTCACCCACTCCAACCTCTCCCCCGCAGAACGTGCAGCCCTCCATTCCCTCCGCTCCAATCCCAACCTCATCATAAAGCCCGCGGACAAGGGAGGCACAGTTGTAGTATGCCGCACTGACCTCTACATCGCCGAGGACAGGCGCCAACTCTCCACACCTCCTCCTACCACTCCCTTGATCATGACCCCACCCCCGACCACCAAACCATCATCTCCCAAACCATCTACAACCTCATCACCTCAGGTGACCTCCCACCCACAGGCTCCAACCTCATCGTTCCCCAACCCCGCACTGCCCACTTCTTTCTCCTTCCCAAAATCCACAAACCTGACTGCCCTGGTTGACCCATTGTCTCCGCCTACTCCTGCCCCACCGAACTTATCTCCACCTATCTCGACTCCATTTTCTCCCCCTTGGTCCAGCAACTCCCTACCTACGTCCGTGACACCACCCACGCCCTCCACCTCCTCCAGAACTTCCAATTCCCCGGTCCCCAACACCTCATCTTTACCATGGACGTCCAGTCCCTATACACCTGCATTCCCCATACAGATGGTCTAAAGGCCCTCCGCTTCTTCCTGTCCCGCAGGCCCGACCAGTCCCCCTCCACTGACACCCTCATCTGCTTAGTCGAACTCGTCCTCACCCTCAACAACTTCCCTTTCAATTCCTCCCACTTCCTACAGACAAAGGAGGTGGCCATGGTTACCCGCATGGGCCCAAGCTATGGCTGCCTCTTTGTAGGTTACGTGGAACAATCCCTCTTCCGAAGCTACACTGGTCCTAAACCCCACCTCTTCCTCCATTACATTGATGACTGTATTGGCGCTGCCCCGTGCTCCCATGAGGAGCTTGAACAGTTCATCCACTTCATCAACACCTTCCACCCCAAACTTAAGTTCACCTGGACCATCTCTAATACCTCTCTCTCCTTCCTGAACCTCTCTATTTCCATCTCTGGCAACCAGCTGGAAACCGATATCCATTTCAAGCCCACCGATTCCCACAGCTACCTAGAATACACCTCCTCCCACCGACCTTCCTGCAAAAATGCCATCCCCTATTCCCAGTTCCTTCGCCTCCGCCGCATCTGCTCCCAGGATGAGGCATTCCACTCCCATACATCTCAGATGTCCTCGTTTTTCAAGGACTGCAACTTCCTCCCCTCAGTGGTCGAGAACGTCCTCAACCGTGTCTCCCGCATTTCCCGCAACTCATCCCTCACACCAACCCCCCGCAATAACAACCAAAACAGAATTCCCCTCGTCCTCACGTACCACCCCACCAACCACCGGATCCAACGCATCATCCTCCGACACTTCCGCCATCTGCAATCCGACCCCACCACCAAAGACATTTTTCCCTGCCCACCCTTATCTGCTTTCCGGAGGGACCACTCTCTCCGTGACTCCCTTGTCCGCTCCACACTCCCCTCCAGCCCCACCACACCCAGCACTTTTCCCTGCAACCACAGGAAGTGCTACACCTGCCCCCATACCTCCTCCCTCACCCCCATCCCAGGCCCCAAGAAGACTTTCCACATCAAACAGATGTTCACCTGCGCATCTGCTAATGTGGTATACTGCATCCGCTGTACCCGCTGTGGCCTCCTCTACGTCGGGGAAACCAAGCGGAGACTTGGGGACCACTTTGCAGAACACCTACGCTCGGTTCGCAATAAACAACTGCACCTCCCAGTCGCGAACCATTTCAACTCCCCCTCTCATTCCTCAGACGACATGTCCATCCTGGGCCTCCTGCAGCGCCACTACGATGCTACAGGAAGGTTGCAGGAACAGCAACTCATATTCCGCGTGGAAACCCTGCAACCCAATGGTATCAATGTGGACTTCACCAGCTTCAAAATCTCCCCTCCCCCTACCGCATCCCAAAACCAGCCCAGCTCGTCCCCGCCTCCCTAACCTGTCCTTCCTCCCATCTATCCCCTCCTCCCACCTCAAGCCTCACCCCCATCTCCTACCGACTAACCTCATCCTGCCCCCTTGACCTGTCCGTCCTCCCTGGACTGACCTATCTCCTCCCTAACTCCCCACCTACACTCACCTTTACTGGCTCCATCCCCGCCTCTTCGACCTGTTTGTTTCCTCTCCACCTATCCTCTCCTCTATCCATCTTCTATCCGCCTCCCCCTCTCTCCCTATTTATTTCAGAACCCCCTTCCCCTCCCCCTTTTCTGATGAAGGGTCTAGGACCGAAACGTCAGCCTTCCTGCTCCTCTGATGCTGCTTGGCCTGCTGTGTTCATCCAGCTCTACACCTTGTTATCTCAGATTCTCCAGCATCTGCAGTTCCTACTATCACTGAAACATTGGAATGTATCTTTTCTGACCACGCTGCACCTTGGGATCCTCCTAATATGTGTGGTACCAAGGAACTGGGTACAATCCTCCAGCTGATGCCTGACTGATGTTTTAGTGTAATGTCCTTGCTTTTATATTCCATTCCTCTGTTTGTAAAATCACGAAATAATTCTTAAAACATTTGCTCCTGAACAGATTGTTGCTCTGCTGTCCACTCTCAATGTTCTGTCTGTGGCCAAAGTGGTGACAGTGTCGGAGAATTACGAGGGTGAATTTCCGTGGTTCCTGACAAGGGTAAGATTCCTGTTGCAAAGAACAGTTCTCCAGGATCTGGGTCCGGATTCCAGGCAGGTGCCCAATGCAGTTCAGAGGGAGTCTCTCTCAGACAATCCGTCAGGATCGATGGTGTCCTGTTCCCACTCCAGTCGGATGGTTTCTGACATGGCCCGATGGGTTCCATGAGGGGATTCTGCTGTGTGTGGGGCAGCTGGTACTTAGATGGTCAGGTGCCTGGGTTGTTTGGGGATTTATTACACCTTCCAGTACCTCAACCTCTCCTGCACACGTTCCTGACCTACTTTCTCAATGTTTTCCACTCCTTTCCAAACGTACCTTCTCTGTTTTGGTCAGTCACTAGCCAAAGGGAATCAAAAAGCTCAGCAGGTCTGGCAACATCTGTGAAGGAAAAATCAGAGTTAATGTTTCGGGTCCAGTCTCCAGCAACTTCTGTTTTTGTTTCTGATTTACAGCATCTACAGGTTCCTTCGGTTTTAATTTGGTCAGAAGAGAATGTTTGACCCCCTTCAGGAATCCTCGAAGGAAATCCCTAAAGAGTTACCCCAGTCTCCAGGGGGTCTCTGGCCAGGATCAAATTCCGAGTGGAGCAACCACTTCTGGAATCTGTTAGCAGGTCCCTCCCAGGGCCACAGGGATTACAGCCTCAATTGTGGGCATGTTGCATTGGGGACGGACGCTGCTATCAGGCTGTTGTCCTTGCCACAGGATTTGGAAAAGGCACCATTGGTGTCATTGCTCTAGTGAGGATCCTGCTGTGGATTGGCCAAGTCTCTGAGGGAGGGATCAGCATTGGCCAGGAACCCCACCCTTTGTCATGGGTTCAAGTCCTCAGCTCTCACACAAACTGTGCCTCAGTCGGCTGAAGAATTGGTCACACAATATAGACAGGTTTGGATAATCATGTGGGATTTCGCTGACAACGGGATCCCAAAATTCAGAAAATCATTTAAATTTCAAAAATCCTGGCAATGAATGTGATTTCAGGGAATGCTGCACAGTCAGAGGGTCTATGCTGAGGGAGTGCTGCACTGTCAGATGGTCAGTGCTGAGGGAGCGCCGCACTGTCGGAGGGTCAGTGCTGAGGGAGTGCCGCACTGTAGGGGGGTCAGTGCTGAGGGAGTGCTGCACTGTTAGAGGGTCAGTACTGAGGGAGTGCCGCACTGTCGGAGGGTCAGTGCTGAGGGAGAGCCGCACTGTCGGAGGGTCAGTGCTGAGGGAGTGCCGCACTGTCGGAGGGT
The DNA here is from genome assembly GCF_021869965.1 of Rhincodon typus. Classification (NCBI taxonomy): domain Eukaryota; kingdom Metazoa; phylum Chordata; class Chondrichthyes; order Orectolobiformes; family Rhincodontidae; genus Rhincodon; species Rhincodon typus. Next base: position 3,483,343 of record NC_063346.1, read on the forward strand.
CAGTGCTGAGGGAGTGCCGCACTGTCGGAGGGTCAGTGCTGAGGGAGTGCCGCACTGTCGAAGGGTCAGTGCTGAGGGAGCACCGCACTGTCGGAGGGTCAGTGCTGAGGGAGCGCTGCACTGTAGGGGGGTCAGTGTTGAGGGAGTGCTGCACTGTCAGAAGGTCAGTACTGAGGGAGCGCCGCACTGTAGGGGGGTCAGTGCTGAGGGAGTGCTGCACTGTTAGAGGGTCAGTGCTGAGGGAGCACTGCACTGTCGAAGGGTCAGTGCTGAGGGAGCACCGCACTGTCGGAGGGTCAGTGCTGAGAGAGTGCCGCACTGTCGGAGGGTCAGTGCTGAGGGAGTGCCGCACTGTCGTAGGGTCAGTGCTGAGTGAGTGCCACACGGTCGGAGGGTCAGTGCTGAGGGAGTGCTGCATTGTCGAGGGTCACTATCACTTTGCTATTTGTGGGAGCTTGCTGTGCCCAAATTGGTTGCTTCACTATGAGCAATGACTCAACGTCAGAGATTGTTTCATTGGCTATAAAGTACTGTGGGATATTCTGAAGTGGTGAAAGTCACTATTGAAATGGACACTGTTTTTGGGGGCCTGTGATGGGCAGGATATCAGGTCTGTGTGATCCACAGAAGCCTCCGTGCTATGGGTGAAAAGGGGTGGGGGGAAGGGGTGGTGTGGGGGGTGCATGGGTGATGTTTTGGCTGCTGTAGTACTGGATGCGGATTTGCTAAGAACATAAAACAGTTGTCAATTTTCAGCCAACGTTTCCAATTTCAGATTGATCTAGATGTTTCTGAGGAATTGAGACTGGAGCTGGTCGATGATTACAATGGAACCTTTGGGATTGAAAACCATCTTTTGCTCTTCACTCTTCAGTCGTTTGATCGTGAAGAGCAGTCCATGTACGAGCTGAAGGTTTGTAGCTCAGAAACATTTCTCACATTCTGAGCAAGTGGCCAAAACAATGTTACTGCATTAATGGTCCATCTCAATCATCCACTCTGCTCCATATCAGACAGAAGAAATCAGAAACTTAAAATGTTTTATCCAGGTAGGAACAGAGGGGCAGCAGAAGGCCCCAGATCATGGCTGATCATCTATCTCCATGCTGTGTTCCTACAATATCCTCATCATCCTTTGATGTATCATGACAGCTGTTCGTCTCCTTCTAGAACATAATCAATAATTGAGACTGCATGGTTGGAGTTGGAGAATTGCAATGATATATCACCTTCTGAGAGACAAAATTCTTCCTTATCTCTGCACTAAATGTCCTATGTTTTAATTTTAAGCCCTGGCGGTCCCTGGTTCTAAACACCCCTCTCCAGTAGAAACATCCATTGTGCAAAACACCATAAGATGCAAATGAAGAAGTAGACCATTCAGCCCATCTAGTCTGTGCCATCATTCAATACGATCATGCCTGATCTGTGGTCTAACTTCATAATCCTGCCTTTGGCTCATATCCCTTCATACCTTTACTGAACACAAATCAATCTCTCATATTTAAAACTAACAACTGATCCAGCATCCTCCGCTGTTTGTGGAAGAGAGTTCCAAACCTCTCCCACCCTTTGTGTGTTGAAGTGCTTCCTAACATCTCTCCTGAATGGTCTGGCCCTAATTCTCAGACCATACCCCCTAGTTCTAGAATCTCCAACCAGTGCGAATAGTTTCTCTTCACCCTGTCTTTTTCCATTAATATCTTGAAGACTTCGATCAGATCGCTCCTTGAAGTTGTAAATTCTGGAGAAAACATTGCCCATTTGTATAATCTTTCTTCATAACTGAATCCCTGAAGTCCAGGTATCCTTCTTGTAAACCTGCACTGTACTCCCTCCAAGGCCAATCTACTCTCCCTAAGGTGTGGGGCCCAGATCTGCTCACAGTCTCCAAGTGAGGTCTAACCCATGGTTTTGTATAACTGCAGCATAATGTCTGCATCCTTGTACTACAGCCCCTTAGGTATAAAGACCAACATTCCATTAGCTTTCTTGATTATTTTCTGCACTTAGTCATGTCATTTTTAAAGACCTACACACCTGACACTCCAAGTCTCTGGACATCCATTGTATTTAACTTCATACCATCTTTAAAGTATCTGACCTATCCTGTTACAGCACAAAGTGGATAACTTTACATTTGCTTACACTGTACCATTCATTTAGTCTATTACCTGTTTGTAATTTATGCTCTCATCAATGCTGTTTACAATGCCACACAACTTTGTGTCATCAGTAAGGTTGCTCATTTAACTTTTTATGACATTACCTAAGTTTTTAATAAGTAATATGAATAATTGAGGCTCTAGTACAGATCCCTGTAGGACACCACTGGTCACATCCTGCCAATTTCAGTACCTACCCATTATCCCTACTTCCTGTCACTTCCTGAACTAATTTCATAGCCATGTCAGTAATTTGCCCTCACTTCCCTGGGATTCTACCTTAGTTAACTATCTCTTATGTGGGACTTTGTCATTGTGTCTTCCATAAGGCCATATAAACAACATCCATAGACTTTCCTCTGTCCACCACCTTCATCACTTCTTTAACAAATCCAGTCAGGGCGCCATACCTGTCATGAATCCTTGCTGGCTATCCCTGATTAACTGAAAATTGTCAAGATGGTCAGTTTCCACATCCTTGATTATAGACACCAATAATTTCCTCACCACAGATGTGAGGCGAACTGGTCTGTAATTCTTGGTTTTCCTCTTTCACGCTACATAAAAAGTGGGGTGGTGTGTACAATTTTCTAATCCAGAGGGACAACTCTTGTATCTAGGAAACTCTGAAAGATTATAGTTAGAGTGTCTACAATGTGCTCCTGTACTTTCTGTAACACCCTCAGATGGAAACCATCAGGTCCCTGGGATTAGTTACACTTTCAATCCATTAATTTCCTCATTATAGATGTTTTACTCATGTTAATTTTATTCGGTCTCTGTTCCCAGTCCAGTCTTGATTTTACCAAGCTTCGGCCTGAGCCTTTTACTACAATCAGTGGGAACTGAACCATAAGTGTCCTGAACCGATGTTACACCCGTAATCTGTAAAGGTTCCCCAGTGTGGGTTCTCAGTCTGACTGAGGTCTTATGCAAACTTAAGGGTTAGAGTTTAGGCCAAATTTTGTTAAAGACTGGGGGTTCTGTGATCACTGATAAGGCCATCCCAGTATCAACCTCCATTAGAATTGGGTGACCATTTAACCAAACATTTATTTTCATTGGTTCGATTTGGATGTTGCTAGGCAATGTAACTGTCCCAAGCCAGATGTAGATGGGCTTGCCAGGGTGCGCACTCCCCTGGATACCGGCCTACAAGTTCTCTTCCTCAATTCAGGCCGAGTGGGAGTGTTTTGCTGTCTCGAGTCTGTATACCGGCAGCAACTTCAATGGCTTGCTAGCCTGGATCCTGAAGAACATTTTAACTGTTTGGCCCAGGCTTGGCTTTGGGGTTTTGCAGTGGGCTGACCTAGAGCCCCTCTGTTAGGATACGTCCTGTGTGAGGCTTTGCAATTATCTGCACTCGAGTGGTGTCCCCCAGACTCAGTCAGACTGGTGAAGGTGTCCACTTCTATCAGAATGCCCTGCAACTTATACACTCCACTTGCTGCATTTCCCAATAATAAAGATAGTTGTAGTGCCTGTTTGAAATCCAGATGGACTTCAGATAGTAGGGACTTTTATGTGGTTACATCATTAATCCCATATACCAAACAGTCTCTCAGCATCTCACTAAGGGTTAATTCAAAGTCGCATTACGCTGCCAGTTGTCCTAACACAGTCAAAAATCCTAATACGGATTCCTTGGTTCTCGAATTGCTGAGTAAAACTGATAGCAGCTCGGGATTGTAATATTCCTTTACTCAATCCATCAACTGGTGAAATGTTTTAGTATCTGGTGCCTCAGGGAAAGTTAGGCTCCTAATAAGTGAAAAATCTATGCGTTCACAAGCTGTCGGGAGAATTGCTTATTGCTTTTCATCTGCCCCAATGTCATTTGCCCAGAAAAAGTAACACATTCTTTCCACATACTGGGCCCAGTCTTCCACAGCAGGATCAAACAAGTCGAGCTTCCCAAATAACAGCATGATGCCAGAAACACTTACCCCAACTCAAAGACGACCATAGCAAGCGAATTTCTTCTCTCGTTGCCACTGAAATAACTCCACAGAGGCCGGTATCCCATCATCAAGTGACCTTTATTTACACGTGGAGAGTCCTTGACACTGATCCAGCTTCCTCAGAGCCAGCTCTCAGAGTGAACAGAATGTCTGACACTCCTGTTCTTATCTGTCAGCCAGGGCTCCCTGATTTTTCCTCATCTCCATTTTAAATCTACCATCCCTTATCCAAAAGCTAAGGTGTCTCAGTCTAGATTACCCTACATATTTATGTCTACTTTGTCGATCCCCTTTAGCATCTTCTGTCCTCAATTTGATCTCCTCTCATTCTTCAACTGATTGATTGATTTTTTTATTGTCATGTGTACCAGAAGACAGTGAAAAGCTTTGTTTACCGGCGGTACAGGCAGATCACAGCAAGCAAAGGATGTACAGATCAAAAAGACTTAGATGCATACAGGTTACATTGCAGATTACATTATTTGAGGCTAGAGCCCCTTCATCAGTCTGATAACAGCTGGGGAGAAGCTGTTCCTGAACCTGCTGGTGCGTATGTTCAGGCTTCTGTATCTTCTGCCTGATGGAAGAGGTTGTATGAGATCATTACCAGGGTGTGATGGGTCTTTTATGATGTTGGCCGCCTTTCTGCAGCAGCAAACCATGGAAATAGGGTCCATGGATGGAAGGGTGGCTTCCATGATGGTCTGGGCTGTGCACACCGCCTTCTGTAGTTTCTTGCGGTCCTGGGCAGAGCAGTTGCTGTACCAGGCCGTTATGCACCCGGACAGTATGCTTTCAATGGTGCATCTGTAGGAGTTGGTGAGGGACATTATAGACATGTCAAATTTCCTGAGCTGCCTAAGGAAGAAGAGGCATTGTTATGCCTCCTTGACTGTAGGAAGTATTGGTCTAAACTGCTCCATCTCTCAATTTTTCATCCTCTTGAGCCATCGCTGGTATTCAGACCATCCTCATGAACCTAGAAACACGGGACCAAGGGCCATTCAGCCCTTCAGGCCTGCTCTGCCATTCTAGATCATGACTATCTACCTCAACACCACATTCCTCATGTTCCTTGATGTCATTAGGAACTAGGAATCTATCGATTCTTGCCTTGAACTTACTCAATGACTGAGCTTCCACAACCCTTTGGGTACAGAATTGCAAAGATTCACCCACCCTCAGAATGAAAGCATTCTCTTTATGTCGATCCTAAAAGACTTGCCCCTTATTTTGAGATTGTGCCCCCTGATTCTAGACCTCCCAGTCAGCCAGAAACATACTGGAAAGGTACCATTGGGTTAGAAACACGCTAATGTGACATCGTTATTCAAATAAGGAGATAGGCAGAAAGTGGGAAACTATAGACTAGTGAGTTTGACCTCTCTAGTGGGGAAGTTGCTGGAGTCAATCATAAAGGAGGAGATATATGAAGACTTGGAAAAACAAAGCTCAATTCACCAGTTCAGCACAGTTTCATGAAGGGCAAGTTGTGTCTGGCAAATTTGCTGGAGTTCTTTGAGGATGTAATCAGTGAGGTAGATATTGGGAATCCAGTGGATGTGGTATATCTAGACTTCCAGAAGACATTTGACAAGGTGCTGCATGAAAGTCTGATCTAGAAAGTTAGATCACAGGGGTGGGGGGTGTTAAGTATGGAGTATTGGCCTGGAAAGAGGATTGGTTGACAAATAGAATGCAGAGAGTCAGGATAAATAGGTCCTTCTCTGGATTGCGAAAGATAACTAGTGTTGTGCTGCAGGGTTCAGTTCTTGGACTTCAACTATTTACAATCTATATAAATGATCTACAAACAGGGACAGAGTGTAACAGAGCAAAATTCACAAAATTCACTGAAATAGGTGGGAAAGCAGGCTGTGATGAGGATTTAAAGAGTTTACAGATAGATATTAGTAGACTAGGGGAATGGGCCAGAATCAGGCAGATGGAGTTTAATTTGGATGTGTGAAGTTGTCCATTTTAGCTGAAAAATACAAAAGGGCAAATTATTATTTAAATGGGAAGAAGATTCAAAGTGTGTCAGTGCAGAGGGATCTGGGTGTCTTTCTGCATGAATCATAGGAAGTGGCTATTCAGGTGCAGCCTATAAAAAGAAGGACAACTGGAATCCTGGCATTTATTGCAAAAGGACTGGATTATAAAAGCAAAGAAGTGTTGTTACAATTATATAAGGTATTGGTGAGACCACACCTGGAGTATTGTCTCCTTACTTGAGGAAGGATGTGGTGGCACTGGGGGCAGTTCAGAGGAGGATCACCAGGTTGATTCCAGGGATAAAAGGGCTGTTATACAAGGAACGGTTGAATAGCTTGGGCTTGTACTCACTGGAGTTCAGAAGAATGAGGGGGGATGTGATTGAGATAAATAAAATGCTAAAGGGGATTGGAAAGGTGGATGTTGAACAGATGTTCTCCCTTGTGGGATAGATATACAGTCACTCGGAGATAGCAAGAACTGCTGATGCTGGAGTCAGAGTCAACACAGTGAGGAGCTGGAGGAACACAGCAGGCCAGGCAGCATCAGAGGAGCAGGAAGGTTGACGTTTCGGGTTGGGACCCTTCATCAGGACTGGGGAGGGGGAAGGGAGCTGGGAAATAGATAGAGGGAGGGGGGTGGGGGTGGGGGAAGGTAGGTGGGATGGTGATAGGTAGATGCAGTTAGGGGGTAGTGGGGATTGGTCAGTGGGAATGGTGGGGAAGAAAGGTGGGAGAGAAGATGGACAGGTTGTGTCAGGTCAAGGAGGTGGGAATGGGAGGGAGGGGTGGTCATGGGATGAGGCCGGGGTTGGGGAGATTTTAAAACTTGTGAATTCCATGTTTAGGCCATCGGGCTGTAGGCTCCTGAGGCAGAATATGAGGTACTGCTCCTCTGGTTTGCATGTGGCGTCATTGTGACATTGGAGAAGGCCCAGGATGGACACGTCACCCAGGGAGTGGGAGGGGGAGTTGAAGTGGTTCGCGAATGGAAAGTGTGTTAGTTTGTTGCGAACAGAGTGCAGGTGCTCTACAAAGATATCTCCAAGCCTCCGCTTGGACTCACCGATGTAGAGGAGGCCACAACGGGAGCAGCGGCTACAATATATCAGGTTAGCAGATGTACTGTTGAACCTCTGTCAGATATGGAAATTTTGTTTGGTGCCTTGAATGGAGGTGAGGGGGTGGTGTAGGGGCAGGTGTAGCACTTCCTGCGGTTGTAGGGAAAGGTGCTGGAGGTGGTGGGGCTAGTGGGGAGTGTGGAGTGGACGAGGGAGTCGCGGAGTGAGTGGTCCCTACGAAAGGCAGATAGGGGTAGAGAGGGAAATATATGTTTGGTGTTGGGATCGGATTGTAGGTGGTGGAAGTGGCGGAGGATGATGCGCTGGATGCGGAGGTTAATGGGGTGGTATATGAGTCAGAGGAGGTAGGTTCAAAACTGAGATGAGAAGAAACTTTCTCTCAGAGAGCAGTGAAACTGCAATAGGGTGTGCAGCAGAGACACAATCAATCAACAGATTCAAGAAAGAAATTGATATGTTTCTAATGAAAATGTGGGATAAAGGGCTATGGGGAAGAAGCAGGAAAGTGGAGTTGAGACCGGGATAAGAACAGCCTTGATTGGAGCAGTCTAGAATGGCTGAATTGCGTACTCCCACTCCTAATTCCTACGTTCCTACTCTCACTGTTCCTATGTTGCTGAACCTTTAACAAGATTGTCTGGTTCAATGAGATCATTCCTCATTCTATTAAAACCGAGTACAGGCCTAGTTTCCCCAAACTCTCCTCATTAGAAAGTCCCACATTCCTGGTCTGGTGAACCCCCGCTGCACTTCCCCTGTGATATCCTTCCTTCGGGGAGGTGACCAGAACTGCACACAATACTTCAGCAGCAGTCTCAACAGGGCTATATTGATGCAAGGCATCATTAATTCTGCATGCAAATCCTTTCTTGACTCTCCTCTCACAGTCAGTAATGTACAAAGGTGGAAATATCATAAAATAACACAGTGGGAGGACATTCAGTTCATCATGTTCTTTGGTGGAGTCCTTTCCCTCACTCTCTGTCCGTAGCCCCACAAGGTTTTTTATCCTTTCAAGAATTTGTCCAGTTCTCTTTTAAAAGTTCTGATTGAACCAGTTTCCCTCTCTCTTTCAAGCAGCACATTCCACATCACAACAACTCACTGTGTTAACAATGTTTCCTCCGGCCCTTTATCATCATTATGTCTCCCCAGCAAAGAAAATATATATTTTCTTATTCATTCACAGGATGAGGGTATTGCTGGCTGTGCAGCATTTATTGCCTATCCCTAATTGCCCAGAGGGCAGTTAAGCCTAAACCACATTGCTGTGGGTCTGGAGTCATATGTAGGCCAGAACAGGTAAGGATGGTAGTTTCCTTCTCTAAAGGACATTAGTGAACCAGATGGGTTTTTCCCCAACAATTGACAATGGATTCATGGTCACCATTAGATTCTTAATTCCAGATATTTATTGAATTCAAATTCTACCATCTGCCATGGCAGGATTTGAACCCAGGTCCCCAGAACATTATCTGGGTCTCTGGATTCACAGTCCAGTGATAATACCACTAGGCCATCACCTCCCCAATGTGCTTTTTATTCACTCAATCAAAACCATTCAGACATTTTATCAATCTCCCTTTAAGCTTCTATACACTGTACAGGCTGCATCCAGAGGTTGCAAGAGGTGCTAAATAAATGCAACCTTTTGGCAGCAGGTCTAGGTGGGATGCATCCAGGGAAAACGAGAGTGTAAATGATTGAGGTATTGGCCATAATTTTTCAGTCTTACTCAAACTTGGAGTTGCAGATGCCAGATGGCAAGTTGCAAATATCATATTGCTGTTCAAATAAGACTGTGAAGCTAAGCCCAGCAAATACTGGCCAGTCCATTTCACTTTGCTGCAGAAATGTCTACAAACCAATCCTTCAGGTATAGTTTAATCCTCACCTGGGAAAATGTGGCTTAATTAAAATAGAACCCAGCCAGGATTTCTTAAAGGTAGATCATTTTTAACTAACTTGTTGGAATTTTTAGAAGAGGAAACTCATGAGGCTAAAGACCAATTATTCCCCCAGAGCTGATGGGCTGCATCCCAGGATATTGACAGTGGCTCAGTGGTTAGCACTGCTGCCTCACAGAGCCAGGGACCTGGGCTCAATTCCACCCTCGGGTGACTGTCTGTGTGGAGTTTGCACATTCTCCCTGTGTCTGTGTGGGTTTCCTCCCACAGTCCAAACGTGTAGGTTAGGTGGGTTGGCCATGGGAAATGCAGGGTTACAGGGATGGAGGAGGATGGTGAGTCTGGGTGGGATGCTGTTCAGAGAGTTGGTGTGGACTTGTTGGGCCAAATGGCCTGTTTCCACACTGTAGGAATTCTATGATTCTAAGTAGCTGCAGAGGTAGCAGATGCAATCTTCCAAGAGCCCTTAGATTTGGGAAAATTGCCAGAGGATTGGAAGACTGCCAATGGACTGCCTTTAGTGAGAAAGGGAAGAGGACAAAAACAGGCAACTATAGTTTAATATCATCTTTTGGAAAAACGTTAGAGTCTATTTTAAGGAACATAATAGCAGAGCATTTGGAAACACATCATATGGTCAAGCACAATCAGCATGGCTTTGTGAAGGAAAAGTCATGCTTGACACATTTACTAGAATCATTGCAGAAATAACCAGCAGGATAGATAAAGGGGAAGCAGTGGGTGTTATGCTTCTGGATTTTCAGAAGGAACTTGCTAAGGTACCACACATTATACTACGTAATAAGAGCTGTTAGAGGCAGTATGTAAGAATGGATAGAAGACAATCATAAAAACTCATAAAAAACAGACAGTTGGGATAAGGGGGTGGTGGGGGGGTATTTTCGGGTCTGTAACTAGTGATGTATTACGGGGATCAGCCCAGGAGCTAGAAATCATATAATCATCAGGGCCCTTCAGTCCATCAAGTCTATACCACTAAAGCTGCAATAAATCTATACTTGTCCCACTTTCCCACAGTAGGCCCTTAGCCTGAAATGTTATGACATTTCAAGTGTTCATTCAAGTACTTTTTAAAGGTTGTAAGATTTCTGACCTTAACTCCCATCTCAGGCAGTGTATTCCAGAGCCCCTCCACCCTCTGGGTAAAATGTTTTCCTCAGATCCCCTCTAAACTTCCTATCTTTCTGTGTAAAATTATGCTTCCTTGTTATTGACCCTTTACCTAATGGGAACAGCAATATACAATACAGTATACATTAGTGACATGAATAGAAAAAGTGAACGTATCATTGCCAAGTTTGTGGATGACACAAAAATAGTTGGGAAGGCAAATGGAACATTATTTGAAAGGAAATGCAATATAAAAATAGAGAAGTCTTGCTAGAACTATATAAGACACAACTGGAATATTTTCTAGGCCCGAAATGTCAGCTTTCCTGCTCCTCTGATGCTGCTTGGCCTGCTGTGTTCATCCAGCTCTACACCTTGTTATCTTGGAATATTGTGAACAGCTTTAGCCCTGTTCGGCACTGCAGAGATGGTTCACTTGGCTGATGATACTGGGTATTGTGATGATGTTGTGGGTTTAAGGGGCATGTTTTTTGTCCTCTTGTTTTGAAGAGAGGTTTTAAGGTAGAGGTACAAACCTGGATAGTGAAGGCCCATAAAGTTAACAGCTCTCATACACACACGCACTCTCTCTCACACACAATGGATTCATGGTCATCATTAGATTCTTAATTCCAGATATTTATTAAATTCAATTTCCACCATCTGCTGTGGCAGAATTCAAACCCAGGTCCCCAGAACATTATCTGGGTCTCTGGATTAACAGTTGAAACAGTAGAAGTGGTATGGATGGGTGTGGCCAGTTCTCATAGACCAGGAATTCTAGTTTTTAGTTTTTAAGCTTTGCTGTTGGAGTCTCAACAAGGTTGTAAGCTGCAGTAAAGGTCTCCCGGCTGCTACTCTCTCTGAGTTTTCACTTGATTTTTTTTTTCTCTTTGCCTGCTGCTGTGTTGTATATGAGACAATCTGTTTCTGAATTTGCCTTTTTGCCAAGCGGTGTGTTTATGGGATGTTACTATATTGGAACAGTTAATTAGTAATATTTACTGTATTTATTATCATCGATTAAATATTTCCATTAGAGTTACGGTATTCTAAGTTCTTCTTTCTTTTGTTGTATTTTAACTAGACTGTTTGAATAAATTGTGTTTTACTTAATGCTGAGTAGTTTGACCAATCAAATTGCATCTGAAACATGGCACTTCACATCTACCTTTAAAATAGAAAAAGTTAGGGTCCAGACTACCTTCCTAATATATTTTGAGGGGTCTGGCCTGGTCCATAGCAGTATGGAGAGACTGTCTTGTGAGGAGACTTTGAATAGCCTGGGCCTGTACTTGTTGGAATATACAAAATGAAAGACAATCTTATTGAAACAGAAAATATAGAGGACTTGGGAGGCAACGGCCTAGTGGTTTAATTGCTGGACTGTTAATCCAGAGACTCAGATAATATTCTGGGGACCTGGGTTTGAATTCTGCCACAGCAGATGGTGGAAATTGAATTTGATAAATATCTGGAATTAAGAATCTAATGATGACCATGAATCCATTGCCGATTGTTGGGAAACACCCATCTGGTTCATTAATGTTCTTTAGGGAAGGAAACTGCCATCTTTACCTGGTCTGGGCTACATGTGACTCCAGACCCACAGCAATGTGGTTGACTCTTAACTGCCCTCTGGGCAATTAGGGATGGGCAATATACGCTGACCTAGCCAGTGACACCCTCATCCTGTAAATGATTTTTAAAAAAAGGTATATGAGTTGAGGTTGTTTCCCCTTGTGGGGGAATGTAGGACCAGAGGGCTTATTCTCAGAATGAATGATTGATTGTACATTTAAGACAGATGAGCAGGAATTTCTTCTCTCAGAGGGAAGTGAATTTTGGAATTGTTTCCCTCGGAGGGCTGTCAAGGTTAGGTTATTAAGTATTTTCAAGGCTGAGATAGATTTTTAAATCTGAAATTGAATCAAAAGTTATGCGGAAAAGGCAGAAAAGTGGAATTGAGGATTATCAGATCAGTCATGATCTCTACTGAGTGGTGGAGCAGGCTTGATGGACTGAGTGGCCTATTTCTGCTCCTATGTCTGATGGTCTTAAGGTAGCAGAAAGGGTTAATCGACTTCCAAATGGTACCTGACAAAGTGCCACATGATGGACATTTGAGCAAACAGCTGGTGAAATAAAAGGGACATTGGGAGCACGGATATGGGGGTGAATGAGCAACAGCAAACTGTCAGTAATGGTTCCTGGATGTTTTTCAGCCTGGAGAGAGGTTTGTAGTGGAGTACCCTGGGGGTCAGTGTTGGTGACACACTTGCTTTTCCTGCTATATCATAATGATTTAGACCTTGGTGTCCTTACTGTAGCACCAAAATTTGTAGATGATATGAAACGTGGAAACTTTGTAAACTGGGAAGAGACATGTAGAGCTCCAAAAGGATTTTGCCATGTTGGTACATTGGGTCGACAGCTGGTAGGGTATATTTGTTGCAGAGGTGTGTTAAATAAGGGGTCACTTTGCTGGGAAAAACTTGAAGAGACAGTACAAAAGAAAGAGTAAAACTCAAACGGAGCTGAGGAACAGAGGGCCCTGGGAGTATCTGGCCATGAGTCATTGACAGTGGCATGACTAGGGGCCTCAGTTAGCTCAGCTGGCTGGAAGGCTGTTTTGTGATGCAGACTGATACCAGCAGTGTGGGTTCAACTCCTGGCTAAGGTTACCATGAAGAACTCTCCTTCCCAACCTCTCCCCTCACCTGAGGTATGGGCACACTCAGGTTAACCCACTACCACTCTCTAATGAGAAAGCAGCCCTATGGTCTGGTAAGACTATGGTGGCTTTACCTAGTGAAGCACATAGCCTTTATTAATAAGGACATAGTGTACAGGAGAAGGAAGGTAATGTTAAATGTTGATAAGATATTTGTTTGGTCTCAACAGTGGTATTGCAATTGGTTCTGGGGATTGGGCTTTAAGAAGGATGTGCAGGCTTCAGAGAGGGTACAGAAGAGAATGGTTCCAGGGATGAGGAACACTGATAGTTTGGATGAGAGAAGTTTATAAAATAATGAGGGGTATAGATAGAGTTAATGGTGGTTGTCTTTTCCCTAGGATGGGGGATTTCAAGGCTAGGGGCTCATTTTTAAGGTGAGAGGAGAGAAATTTACATTAGACATGAGGTGCAAATCTTTTATACAGGGAGTGGTTCGCGCATGGAATGAACTTCCTGAGGGAGTGGTGAATGTGGGTACAATGTTAAAAAGACATTTGGATAAGTACATGAATAGGAAAGGTTTGGAGGGGTATGGACCAGGAGCAGGCAGGTGGGACTAGTTTAGTTTGGGATTATGTTTGGCATGGGCTGGTTGGACTGAAGTGTCTGTTTCCATGCTGTGTGACTCTATGACCTTATGAGAGGGTTGCGAGAAGAATCAATAGGGCTGTTTCAAATCATCAGGGGTCTGAACAGTGTGGAAGGATTGAGAATGAGAGCACACAGATGTAAGGTAATTATTATGAGAAAGAATGGTGACACTTTTTCACACAGATGGTAATAGGGACCTGCCTAAGAGTATGGCAGAGGCAGGGTCAACTGAGACATTTAAGAGGGAATATGTATATTATGTGGGAAGGAAGAAAGTGCACAGCTACAGGGAGAAGGTGGAGACTGGCACAATGTGAATTGCTTCTTCAGAGAGCTAGTACAGACACGATGGGCCAAATGGCCTCTTTCCGTGCTGTAAAAAATCTATGATTCTTTCTTTCTCCTTTTGTTTCTGTTTTTGTCCTAGGTCAATGTTACAGATGATGAAGGGAGACAACTTGATGATCCCATTTCCATTAGGATCATTGTCACTGACAGGAATGACAATGCTCCAGAGTTTGTACAGGAGGCATTTTCAGCGCAAATTCACCAGGGAGCACATGCAGGTAATCTGAACACCATCCCAGATCAAAACGCAGCCCTGCAGATTCTAGAAATTGAAGACGAAAACAAAACCAGCAAATGCTTGAAGCAGTCAGCATGGCAGGGAGTGAGAGTTTACCAAACAGCAAATTTCTGCCCTGGTTCAATGTGTACCCAACTCACTAAAAAATAGTCAGCAATCCAACACTGACTTTACTGAACCCTCACCAACCAATGAAATGACAAAAGAATCCAGCTTCAAGTGGATCCAGTTAAGATGGTGTCTTAGACCTTTAGAATAATGGGATTACAGGTCATGATACAGCGATGATATTATGAGCATGTAGCTGTGAGATGTCATACAACAGGAGGGTAGTGTTGGGATAGGAGAAAGGGAATGAAGCTAACAGCCAGACAAAGCAACAATCTGCAGGTTAGCAGCTCCCTCCTATTTACTCCCAATGGCTCCTTTCCCAATAGTTCAGGCGTGTGGCTATTGGTGGAGATGGAGAGGCGATGCTTCTGTTGTTGCATAGCCTGCCACCAGTCACTGTCTACACATTGCAGTATCTTGTGCTCCTGCACTGCATCTTGTCAGGGCATGAAGAGAGGAGAAATACCAGAAAGATATTTTCTCCAAAACAATCTATGAATAATCAAAACTATTAAATTTGAAGTGACAATGACATTTGCTGTCAGTTTGAGCTTGTACACTTTCTTCAATGTAAGACAGTTTCACAACTCAGTTGGGAGGAGTCTGCCGATCATTGAGCTTCCTATTCCACAAACAATCACAAATGTGTAATGAAACCACCAGAATGATCAATTTTCCTGACTGAGGACAATTCACACCAGGTTTCATCATTAGCAGGAAAATAATGCTTTTTATTATAAACAAACTTATTCTTTAATAAATGGCAAAATAAATGGATTACACATTCCTTCTAAGCAATATCTCTTTAAAAACAATGACACATACTCTCATTCAGGAATAAGACTGACAAAAACAGATGGTTTGGTACAAATATTATGGGTGGAAAAACATAAAAAAGGAGAAACAAAATCTGTATTTCAAGAGTCCACAAGGGTGCAGTAATTTGTTTCTTAGAGTCCTTTTGATTTTTTTACTGATGGTAACTGACTGCAGAGCAATGGTGGAACTTTGATCCAGTAGCTTATTGGGTGGACCCAGGTCTTTGCTTGTAATAGAATGTTTCTCCAGAGTCTCTAGCTCTTTTTGTCTTTTCACCGATAGAGGTACAGAAAGATGCCTCTTGCTTGCTGTCTTCTGGATGTCTTTGAGTGCGCAGGAGTACAACACACTGCAGCCGGACCAATCTGAAGGCTGTCACTAGGCAGTGTTTCCTTAACTCAGAGACTCCTGGTGCTACTCTGTCTCATAAAGTATCCCCCTGACTGCTCTGGAAAGTAACAATATCTTGTGTGACTAAAGTACACAACACACAATCCCACTTGATCTTCAACGTGCTTGTTAGTGACACAGCAGTGTCAAGTTTCTGTTTTCCAATTTATAATCGAAAAGGATAAATTATATGTTGCTTTATAATAGTCACTAATAAATCCACTAGCACCCACTTCCTCCACAACCGACGCTCAGTAGCAGCTACAAGATGCACTGCAGAAATTCACAAAAGATCCTCAGACAGATACATGAGAACACCACCACCTCTAAGTTCCCCTCTAAGCCACTCACCATCCTGACTTGGAAATATATCGCCGTTCCTTCACTGTCACTGGGTCAAAATCCTGGAATTCCCTCCCTAAGGGCATTGTGGGTCAACCCACAGCACATGGACTGCAGCGGCTCAAGAAGACAGCTCACCCCCACCTTCTCAAGGGGCAACTAGGGACGGGGCAATAAATGCTGGGCCCATCCAGCAATGCCCAAGTCTCACAAATTAATAGAGAAAAATCCATGAGGAGATTCTTGTTCACCGAGAGGAGAGACATGTGACCACTCACTATCACAGCGAGTGGTTGAAGCGAATGTTTATAGGGGAAACTCGTCAAACATCAAACAGTACAGCACAGGAACAGGCCCTTTGGCCCAACATGTGAGAGGGAACAATATGGAAGGATCCACTGATAGTTTGAGGTGGGAATTGGCAGTTTAGTTGCAGGCGAAAAACACAGCATGAGATTAAATGGGCCGAGTGGCCTTTCCATGTGCTGTAAACCTATTTTCTGTCACAGGATACAGGATACTATCTGCAGCAGCTACTGACCTTGATGACCCTCTCCTGCCCAGCAGTGACCTGCGCTACAAAATCCTCCAGCAAATTCCAGCACAGCCCTCAGACAGAATGTTCCAGATTGATCCTTGGAATGGTGACATCTCATTAACTGCAGAAGGTATGGTCTCTCCCCCTTTCCCTCCCTCTCCATTCTCTGCTTGTAATTGTACCCCCTCAGCTATTTACCTGTGAGGGCATCATTTGTTTTCCTTTATACTTTCATGGACTGTGGGCAGTCCCTAATTGCCGTTGTATGAGCGACTTGCTTGAACATTTCAGAGGGCAGTTAAGAGTCAACCAGATGGATCTGCAGTCACTCGGAGAATGGCAAGAACTGCAGATGCTGGAGTCAGAGATAACAAGGTGTGGAGCTGGATGAACACAGCAGGTCAGGCAGCATCAGAGGAGCAGGAAAGCTGACGTTTCGGGACCCTCCATCAGTCCTGATCTGAAACATTGACTTTCCTGCTTCTCTGATACTGCCTGACCTGCTGTGTTCATCCAGCTCCATGATGCGTTGACACAGAATCTGGAGTCACATGTAAACCAGATCAGGTTAGTACAGCAGAATTCATTCACCGAAGGTGGTTCATCGGTGAAACATTGCTGAGCCCACCTTTATAAATTGAATTTAAGCAGCACGGTGGCTCAGAGTTTAGCACTGCTGCCTCACAGCACTAGGTACCCAGGTTTGATTCCACGCTCAGGCAATGGTCTGTGTGGAGTTTGCACATTCTCCCTGGGTCTGCGTGGGTTCCCTCCGGGTGCTCCACTTCAAAGATGTGCAGGTTAGGATGGATTGGCCATTCCAAATTTGCCCCATAGTGTCCAAGGATTTGCAGGCTAGGAGGGTTAGCCAAGGGAATTACAGGGATAGGATGGGGGGGGTGGTGTTGGTTTGTGTGGGATGCTTTTTGGAGGGTTTGTGTGGACTCAATGGGCTGAATGGCCTGTTCCACACTGTAGGGATTCTATGATCCCAGCTGCCTTGCTGGAATTTGAACCTATTAGTTTGGGCCTCATGGGTTAATAGCCCAGTGATATTACTGATACATCACTGTCTCTCTGTCAAGCTCAGTCCTCTCTAGATGTGACATCCAAATGTCCGGATCTAGCCATTAGGACTGAGTTCAGAGTGGGGCTTTCAGTCAATTCTATGGTCCCACCTTATTCCCAACCTTCTAGCCCAGTGAAACCAATCAGACGTTGAATATTGCACTGAAGCAGACCGGTATTCTTCCTGCCAAAAATGGACACGTTCGCATTTGCCCACATTGTACTCCATTGGCTAGATCACTCTGGCTCGTCCTGTTCAGCCCTTCCTGTGTTGATGCTGACCCTCCACACAAACTTTCACTGCAGCAACGTTCCTACAATCTGCTGGCTGCAGGGCCAATGGTCCAAAGTTTGAGTTTCAGCTCCAGAATGAAGAAAGTGCAATTATGAAAGAGCCTCTATAAAAATCACAACATCAGCTAGAACATGACCTTCAATGAATAAGCGTGCAGACTAAGCGCCAGGTTAGAGACGTAAAACAATCAGAACAATAACAGCAGTTCCACAGCACCTTGTCACAATGAAACCACTCGCTGATTTCACACAATAAATAATTCCTTTTGCAATGTGCTGACTGTTGTGTGTCATATAGGAACAGGAGCTGCCTATAGCTGTTAAAATGATGTCTATTCATTGTGACTCCTTCATCAATGCTTCCTCACGGTTGTCATTGGCATTTGTTACAGTCACAGACGGAAGTTGTGTTTGTATCGTTGTGGTTGGAAGGTGTGACATTTGGTCCAAATGAACAGATGAAATGCTAGTTTGATGTAAAGAAATGGAGTTTGGGCATATGTTGAATCTATTCAGAGGAGAGTAGATGTTGGCTTTTCACTCTGTTAGTCTGTTCTCTCGAACTACTTCAATCGCGCTATTGTTTGTTTCGGGCCTGTGTGTGTCACACTGATTACAGACCTTAACCTCGCTCTTGACCACCACAGAACTCCATCTCGTTCAGTTGAAGTCAGCTCCAGAATTTATTTTCTTTTTGAACAGGTATTGAATATGTTTTTTTGTCCACTTCTACAACCTTTATCCACAGGGTTACAATATTTCATTATGCTGGAGCAGATTTTCTGTTCCTTGTAAGTCCCACCCTTTAAAATGATCCATGTTCTGTAATATTGCTCCATTGCAGTAACTTTAAATAATAGAAGTACAGAAGGAAGCCATTCAGCCCATCAAATCTATATATTGTTTTAAACTGCAATCCAGTTAGTCCCAACATTCAGTCTTTTTAATTGAATGAGTGACATTTAACCTGTTCCCAATGTTCTCTCATTGAATTCCAAATCACACCCTATTGAAGAAGATTTTCCTCACACCACCAAGAGTGGTTCTTACCCTCAACCTGCTGCCTCTCATTATTTCGAGCCTTCAACCATTGGAAACATTTTCTCTAGATTTACTCTGCCTATACTCTTCTCGGTTTTAGGTGCCTGTGCCAAATCTCCTCTTAGCCTTCCAAGAGCATGGCCCAGGTTTCCTTGACTCCATTTCTTGCAGGAGATGTGACGTTCTTGCTTTGGATATTTTCAGGAGCTGAATCGTTGGCCCTCAGTTTGGTTGACCGTTACATCCTGACTGTTCAGGTCAAAGATATGGGAGATCAACCCCAGGGCCACTACACGCGAGGGGAAGTCACAATCACTGTTACAGAAAACCTGTGGCTTCCTCCTAGTCCTGTCGCAGTCCGGGAAAACCATCAAGGGCCTTATCCCCTGGCTGTCTCAAAGGTAAGGAGCCCTAGTGTTAGAGCTTTCTATTTACTTGGTTCATGTGTTGTGGACATCTCTGGGTGGACCAGCATTCATTGCCCGTTCCTAATCACCCAGTGGGCATTAAAGAGTCAACACCATCTGGAATCACTCAAAGAGCAGGTAAGGACAACAGATTTCCTTCGCTAATGCACGGTGTGAACCAGTTGTATTTTCATGACAATTGACAGCCGTAACATGGTCATGATTAAGCTTTGATTTCAGATAGTTATTGAAGTCAAGTTTCAAAATCTCCCACCGTGGGATTCAAACCCACCCTCAGAGCATCAGGCTGGGGAGTACTAGTCTAGTGATTGTATTACTACATCATTACTGGAACTGAGCACTCAAAAACAAACGCACTTGCCCTGGTACATATAACTACCTATAATAGGAACAGGAGTAGTCTATGAGCCCTTTTAGCCTGCCCTTCCACTTAATAAGCTCTTAGTTGTTCTGATCATAACCTTAAACCTACTTTTCTGCCTACCCTGATAATCTTTTAACTTCTTCCTTATCAAGAATTACTCCACCTCTGCCTTAAAAATCTTCAAGGACTCTGCTTCCGCTGCCCTTTCAGGAAGAGCGCTCCAAAACCTCCCCACATCCCTCCTGGGGGAGAAAAGAATTGCTTGCTGTCTGTTTTAAAGATGTGACCCCTTGATTTTTAAACAGTCCCTCCTCCGTTCTGGATTTCCCCCCATAGGAGGAAACATCCTCTCAATGTCCAAGACCCCTCAGAATCTTGTCGGTTTCAATCAAGTAACCTCTTACTGTTCTAAACCCCAGTGGATACAAACTCAGCCTTTCCAACCTTTCTTCATACGACATATTTCCTTGTTGAGCGTTGGGAGTCGGGAGAGAGCGAGGGGGCTGCTGGGTAAGTAAAACCATATATTCAGGCAGTGGCTAAACCTGAAACACGACATGTGTAGTGTCTCCCACCCATCCTCCTCCTCTAACCAAAAAAAAAGACTCTGTGTGGACGGTCAATAAGGCAAGTATTTTTTCCCTTTCGTTTTTTTTTTGCTTTTGTTGGGCGGGAAGCTGTCGGAGGGAGGAGCAGCAGAGCAGAGGTGAGTATAAAAGTATCAGAGCTCTAGCTGCAAAATAAACAGGAGTGACGTCACAGGGAGGCTGTGACCTGATTGGCTGGTAAGAAATCTGCGCTAGATTTGAAAAAGAACCCAGGAAAGAAGTATCAACAAATTTAATTAACTCATTATAATAAATGATATACATTAATAAAGTAATTAACTAAATAGAAATGGCTGGGCAGGTGATGTGTTGTAGCTGTACGATGTGGGAGCTAGCTGATCCCATTGCGAACTGCAGTGACCACATCTGCAGCAAGTGTTGGTTGCTCGAGGAACTTCAGCTCAGAGTTGATGAGCTGGAATCGGAGCTTCAAACACTGCGGCACATCCGGGACGGGGAGAAGTACCTGGACAATTTGTTTCAGGAGGCAGTCACACCTGGTAGATTAAGTCATTCAAATTTGGTCAGTGGCCAGGGACAGCAGGGTGTGACTGTAAGCAAGGCAGGTAGAGAGATCCTGCAGTCAGCAACAGAGGAGCCTCAGCTCTTGACCTTGTCCAACAGGTACGAGGTACTTGCTCCCTGTGTGGATGAGGAACAGGGCTGCAGGGAGGATGAGCCAACTGACCATTGCACCGTGGTACGGGAGGCTATTCAAGAGGGGGGAGCAAAAAGACAAGTGGTAGTTGTAGGGGATTCTATAATTAGAGGGATAGAAAGTATCCTTTGTAAGCATGGTCAAGAGTCCCTCATGGTTTGTTGCCTGCCCGGTGCCAGGGTAGGGATATCTCTGACCAGCTTGAAAGGATATTGGAGCGGGAAGGGGAGGATCCAGTTGTGGTCCATGCCAGAACAAACAACATAGGCAAGACTAGGAAAGAGGACCTGTTCAGAGATTATCAGGAGCTAGGAACCAAATTAAAGAACAGGTCCTCAAGGGTTATAATCTCCGGATTACTGCCTGAGCCATGTGCTAATTGGCATAGGGACATGAGAATAAGGGAAGTAAACACGTGGCTAAAAGAGTGGTGCAGGAAAGAGGAGTTCCTTTTCATGGGGTACTGGCATCAGTATTGGAACAGGAGGGATCTGTACCATTGGGACGGTCTCCACCTGAATTGAGCTGGGACCAATGTTCTAGCAAAAAGGGTAAATAGGCTGGTCAACAGGACTTTAAACTAGAAAGTGGGGGGGGAAGGGAATGGTGACACTTGCCCCAGTGGGAAACAAAGCAGCAGGTTAACATCTGCAGTGGAGAATTCAACTAAGTGGAAAAATATGAAAGAAATGACAGGGAAGGAGAATTCAGGAGCGGTTACTAAAGTCTCCAGCACAGACACAAATAGGACAGGGTGTTTGGAAAGGGCTAGCAATCAAACACTGGAAAAACGAATGAAAATGAGAAGAGGGAGGGTTAATACAGGACTGAAGGTGTTATATCTGAATGCACGCAATATAAGGAATAAGGTAAATGAGCTTGTGGCGCAGATCGAAATTGGCAGGTATGACGTGGTAGGCATCACGGAGACGTGGCTGCCAGGGGATCAGGATTGGGAACTGAATATCCAAGGATATACATCTTATCGAAAAGATAGGCAGGTGGGCCGAAGGGGTGGGGTTGCCTTATTAGTGAGAAATGAAATTAAATCAATAGGAAGAAGCAAAGTAGGGTCAGATGGTGTAGAATCTGCGAGGGTAGAATTGAGGAACTGCAAAGGTAAAAAAAACCATAGTTGGAGTTGGGCACAGGCCTCCAACCATAGTCAGGAGCTGGGGCACAAGATACACCTTGAGATAGAAAAGGTGTGTAAGAAAGGCAAAGTCACAGTGATCATGGGGGATTTCAATATGCAGGTGGAGTGGGAAAATCATGTTGGTAGTGGATTGCAAGAAAAGGAGTTTGTGGAATGTCTACAAGATGGCTTTTTGGAGCAGCTCGTAGTGGAGCCCACAAGGGAACAGGCAATACTGGATTTAGTGTTGTGTAATGAGGCAAACGTGATAAGAGAGCTTAAGGTAAAGGAACCCTAGGAGGCAGTGATCATAAGATGATAGAATTTACTCTGCAATTTGAGAGGGAGAAGATAGAATCAGAGGTAACGGTATTACAGCTGAATAAAGGTGACTACAGAGGTATGAGGGAGGAGCTGGGCAGAATTGACTGGAAGAGGAGCCTAGCAGGAAAGACAGTGGAACAGCAATGGCAGGAGTTTCTGGGAGTAATTCAGGAGACGCAGCAAAAATTCATCCCGAGGAAAAAGAAGCATGGTACAAGGAGGATGAGGCAACCATGACTCACTAAGGAAGTCAGGGATAGCATAAAAGCAAAAGAGAAAGCATATAATGTGGCGAAGGGCAGTGGGAAACCAGAGGACTGGGAAGCTTACAAAGACAAACAGAGGGCAACAAAAAAAGAAATAAGGAGGGAGAAAATTAAATATGAGGGTAAGCTAGCCAGTAATATAAATGAAGACTGTAAGAGTTTCTTTAGGTATGTAAAAGGCAAAAGAGAGGCAAAAGTGGACATTGGACCACTGGAAAATGACGCTGGAGAGATAGTAGTGGGGAACAAGGAAATGGCTGAGGAACTGAATAATTACTTCGTGTCAGTCTTCACAGTGGAAAACATGAATAATCTCCCAAAAATTCAAGAGGGTCAGGGGGCAGAGCTGAGTATGGTGGCCATCACCAAGGAAAAGGTGCTGGTAAAACTGAATGGCCTGAAGGTGGATAAATCACGTGGACCAGATGGACTACACCTCACAGTTCTAAAGGAGATAGCTGAAGAGATAGTGGAAGCGTTAGTGGTGATTTTTTAGGAATTGCTAGAGTCAGGGAGGGTCCCAGAGGACTGGAAAATCGCTAACGTGACACCCCTGTTTAAAAAGGGAGTAAGGCAAAAGATGGAAAAGTACAGGCTGATTAGCCTAACCTCAGTCATGGGTAAGATTTTGGAGTCCACTGTAAAGGATGAGATTTCTGAATATTTGGAAGTGTATAGAAAATAGGTTTCATCAAGAGGAGGTCATGCCTGACAAATCTGCTAGAATTCTTTGAGGAAGTAAGGACAAGCAGGGTAGACCAAGGAGAACCAATGGATGTTATCTACCTGGACTTCCAGAAAGCCTTTGATAAGGTGCTGCACAGGAGGCAGCTGAGTAAGATGAGGGCCCATGGTGTTAGAGGCAAGGTACTAGCATGGACAGATTGTCTGTCTGACAGAAAGCAGAGATTGGGGATAAGAGGGTCTTTCTCAGGATGGCAGCTGGTGACAAGTGGTGTTCTGCAAGGGTCAGTGCTGGGACCACAACATTTCACTTTGTACTTTAATGATCTAGATGAAGGAACTGAGGGCATTCTAGCTAAGTTTGCAGATGATACAAAGATAGGTGGAGGGACAGGTAGTATTGAGGATGTGGCGAGGCTGCAGAAGGATTTGGACAGGTTAGGAGAGTGGACAAAGAATTGGCAGATGGAGTACAACGTGGGAAAGTGTGAGGTCATGCACTTTGGTAAGAAGAATAAAAGCATGAACTATTTTCTAAATGGGGAGAAAATTCAGAAGTCTGAAGTGCAAAGAGACTTGGGAGTTCTAGTCCAGGATTCTCTCAAGGTAAACTTGCAGGTTGAGTCAGTAGTCAGGAAGGCAAATGCAATGTTGACATTTATTTTGAGAGAACTTGAATATAAAAGCAGGGATGTGCTACTGAGGCTTAATAAGGCCCTGGTCAGACCACATTTGGAGTATTGTGTGCAGTTTTGGGCCCCATATCTCAGGAAGGATGTTCTGGCCCTGGAACGGGTTCAGAGAACGTTCATGAGAATGGTCCTAGGAATGGAAAGCTTAACATATGAGGAACATTTGAGGACTCTGGGACTATACTTGATGGAGTTTAGAAGGATGAGGGGGGATCTAATTGAAACTTTCAGAATACTGAATGGCCTGGACAAAGTGGATGTTGGGACGATGTTTCCATTTGTAGGAGAGACTAAGACCCGAGGGCACAGCCTTAGAGTAAACGGAAGACCTTTTAGAACAGAGATAAGAAGAAACTTCTTCAGCCAGAGAATGGTGAATCTATGGAATTCACCACCACAGAAGGCTGTGGAGGTCAGGTCATTGAGTATATTTAAGACGGAGATAGATAGGTCCTTGATTATCAAGGGGACCAAGGGTTACGGGTAGAAAGCGGGAGAATGGGGTTGAGGAATGTATCAGCCATGATTGAATGGTGGAGCAGACTCGATGGGCTGAATGGCCTAATTTCTGCTCCTATGTCTTATGTCTTACAATCCACCCATTCCAGCTTTCAGCCTGGTTAGCCTTTTCTGAACTACCTCAAATACGTTTACAAACTTGCTTAAAATAAGGAGACCAGTACTGTACACAATAGTCCTGATGTGGTCTCACCAGAGCCCTCTATAATTGAAGTATAATCTTCCTACTTTTGTGTTCAGCTCCTCTTGTGATACATGATTACATTCTATGAGCTTTCCCAATTACTTGCTGTACCTGCGTGCTAACTTTTTGTAATTCATGCACAAGCACACCTAGATCCTGCTGTATGTAAAAGCTCTGCAAACTCTCATCATTTAAATAATATGCTTTCACTTATTCTTCCTGACAAAATGCACAAGTTCACACTTTCACATATTGTAGACTATTTGCCACATCTTTGACCACTTATCTAACGTACCTATATCTTTCTGTATGCTCCATGTGTCTTCTTCACTTCTTACTTTCTTACCTACCTTTGTGTCATTGACAAATTTACCAACCATCTCTCCATCCCTTCAGCTAAGTCATTTATTTAAATACTGAACCAATACTGATCCCTGTGGCACACCACTTGTTGCATTTCACCAACCTGAGAAAGACCCATTAAAGTTCACCCTCTGCTTCCTGTTTGCCAGCCAATCATCTATCCGAAGATCACGTTTCAAGTTCTGATACAGATATTTCCCTGGTTTCAGCCTTACCAGGACGTCTGTACATGGACTTCAAGTCCCTTACTCTCTCCCTTGCCCAATACCTAGGTCAGCAGTAGCAAAACCCAGTGATTAAACATGCTCCAAACATTAGATCCTGGAAGGTGCTGTCTCATGGCTCTCCTTACTTTCCAAAGCAAAAATGTAGATTTTGTTCAAATGAGGTTCACCAATTAATCCTCATAAATATTGTGTCTTTAACATGACAAAATAGCACAAGCCAGAGAGGGACAAAAATTGACATCAAGACAACCGAACAAATATTTATTCTAATTACTCTCCTTTATTCTGTAAACCCTTGCCTAATAACCATCTGTCAAACTCGGTTATGGAAGGTCAACTAACTTCAGCCTCAACAGGATATCAGGAGGGACGGAGTTCCAAATTCCCACTCCCTTTGTAGGAAGCAGTACTTCCTGACTTCAGTCCTGATCGACTCTGGTTTCGTCTTTAAGATGGGCAGTACAGTGGTTCACAAAACCTGAAATCTGGGCCCGATTCCACCCTCACGTGTCTGTCTGTGTGGAGCTTGCACATTCTCCCTGCATCCGTGTGGGTTTCCTCCGGGTTCTCTGGTTTCCTCCCACAGTCCAAAGATGTGCAGCTTAGCTGGATTGGCCATAGGAAATTGTTCATAGTGTCTAGGGATGTGCAGGCAAAGTGGATTAGCCATGGGAAATGCAGGGATACAGGGATAGGGTAGGGGGTGTGGATCTGGATGCTGTTTGGAGGGTCAGTGTGGAAATGATGGGCCGAATGGCCTACTTCCACATTAGGGATTCTATGATCTGTATCCTCTTCCTAAAGGAAATAGTTTCTCTTTATCTACCCAGTTGAGCCCTCTGATCATATTAAAAATCCCAATTAGATCACACTATAATCTCCTAAGCCTGAGGGAATGTAAACTAGTTGAGTAGAACCATGAGGTGAGGATAACTGTCCATGAAGGAGAGCTGAGGTAGCTCTAGATAATTATGAAAATGAGGAATTGAAGGGAATTGAACAGAGTTACAAATGGTTCAATGGAAATATACTTTGAGTTCAGGTTAGGATTTAAATTCAGGAGTGATTACAATGGTGACAATGTTGTTGTAGTGGTAACGGCCCTGAGCTGGTAATCCAGTTATCCCCAGACTAATGTGCTGGCAGCATGGGGTCAAATTCCCCCTTTGGCAGATGATAAACTTTGATTTAGTTTTTTAAAAAAAATCTTGAATTATAAAGCTAGCCCAGTGGTGATCAGGTAAACATTATTGTTGGTTGTAAAACTTGATGTTTACTGGTGGCTTACAAGTAGTGTAGTGGTAGTGTAGTGGTGGTTTACTGGTGGTGTAGTGGTGTTTATTGGTGGTGTAACGGTGGTTTACGGGTGGTGTAGTGGTGTTTATTGGTAGTGTAGTGGTGGTTTACCGGTGGTGTAGTGGTGTCTATTGGTGGTTTACTGGTGGTATAGCAATGTTTATTGCTAGTGTAGTGGTGGTTTACTGGTTGTGTAGATGTGGTTTACAGGTGGTGTAATGGTAGTGTAATGGTGGTTTACTGGTGGTGTATCGGTGTTTACTGGTGGTGTAGTAGTGTTTACTGGTGGTGTAGTGGTTTTTATTGGTAGTGTAGTGGTGGTTTACTGGTGGAGTAGTGGTAGTTTACTGGTGGTGTATTGGTGGTTTACTGGTGATGTAGTGGTGTTTACTGGTGGTGTGGTGGTGCTGGTGCTGGACTGGTGATGCTCTGTTGACAGGAGTTAAAATCTCACCACAGCAACTGGTGCAATTTCAACTCATTTCTTTGAAAAACATGAATGGAAATTATCTTTGATTGTACAGTTCATTCCTGCCCCTTTAGGAAAGGAAATCTTCCATCCTTACCTGGTTGGGCCTAAATGGGACTCCAGACCCACAGCAATGTGGTTCACTCTTAACCAAAAAACTGTGCATGCTGGAAACATAAACAAAGAGACTGCTGGAGAAACTCAGCAGATTTGGAAGCAACTGTGGAGAAAGCAGAGTTAACATTTCTGATCCAATGACCCTTCTTCAGAAACTCTTTGGTTAATATCAAACTGACCTCTGGGCAATGTGGGATGTTCAATAAATGCTGGCCCAGTCAGTGTTACCCGCATTGTGTGAACAAATGTGCAAAATAAATCAAATGAGGAAATCAGCAGCTAATTTGCACACAGCAAGCTCCCACAAACATATTGCGATAATAATCAAGTTATTTGTGTCTGGGTGATGTGGTCTGAGGGTTAAAAATTGGCCCAAACTCTGAAGGTGATTCCCCCAGCTTCTGTTCATTGAATAGTGACCATAGGATTGTTTTCAATAAGGGATGTGAGCGGCTTCTATTTAAATATGTCACTGAAACACCGCACTACTGACAGTGCGGCACTCCCTCAGCAATGACCCTCCTACAGTGCGGCACTCCCTCAGCAATGACCCTCCGACAGTGCGGCACTC
>NC_063346.1:3511014-3541030 GCF_021869965.1 Rhincodon typus
TCCGACAGTGCGGCACTCCCTCAGCACTGACCCTCCGACAGTGCGGCGCTCCCTCAGCACTGACCCTCCGACAGTGTGGCGCTCCCTCAGTACTGATCCTCCGACAGTGCGGCGCTCCCTCAGCACTGACCCTCCGACAGTGTGGCGCTCCCTCAATACTGACCCTCTGACATTGAGGCACTCCCTCTGACATTGAGGCACTCCCTTAGTGCTGTCCTGAGGTGTCAGCCTGGCCTCTTGCACTGACAATGCTGGCCAGGGATATAGTGACTGTAGTATGGTCAGCCGGGTGGTCCTCATAGAACATGAATAGAAACTGTGGGAACTGTGAATGCTGGAAATTAGAAATGAAACAGAAAATGTTGGAAAAGCTCAGTGGATCTGCCAGCATCTGCAGGGAGAAATCAGAGTTAATGTTTTGGGTGTGCACGTAGAGAATGAGTTCCCTGATTGGGGCTGTTAATCTGGTCCAATCAGGGAGCCCTGGCTGACAGCTATAAACAGGAGTGTCAGTCATCCTGTTCACTCTGAGAGCTGGCTCTGAGCGAGCTGGATCAGTGTCAAGGGCTCTCTACGTGTAAATAAAGGGGGACTTAGTGATGGAATACCGGCCTCTGGGGAGTTATTTCAAGGGGCTTGAGTGCAAACTCGGGGCTGAGAGAGATTTTTACTCAGTCCCGGTGGATACCAGTGAGAATGAAGTCACGAGAGAACTTAGAAAAATATAAAGGAAGGAAATTGAAGCAGATGTGACAGCCCTTGACATCAAGGCAACATTTGACCGGGTGTGGCATCAAGGAGCCCTGGCAAAGCTGAAATCAATGGGTATTGGGGGACAAACTCTCTGGTGGTTGGAGTCATATCTGACACATAGGAAGATGGTTGTGGTTATTGGAGGTCAATCATCTCAGCTCCAGGGCAACTCTGCAGGAGTACCAGAGGGTAGAGTCCTAGGCTCAACTATGTTCAGCTGCTTCATCAATGACCTTCCCTCCATCATAAGGTCAGAAGTGGGAATGTTCGCCGATGATTGCACAATGTTCAGGACTATTTGTGACTCCTTAGATACTGAAGCAGTCCATGTTCACATGCAACAAGATCTGGACAATATCCAGGCTTGAGCTGACAAATGGCAAATGACATTCGTGCCACACAAATGCCAGGTTATGACCATCACCAATAAGAGACAATCTAACCTCTGCCCCTTGACATTCAACGGTGCTACCATCACTGAAACCCCCCTATCAACATCCTGGGGGTTACCATTGGTCAGAAACTCAACTGGACTCACCACATAAACACAGTCACTACAAGAGCAGGCCAGAAGCTGGGCATCCAGCAGTGAGTAACTCACCTCCTGACTCCCCAAAGCCTGTCCACGATCTACAAGGCACAGGTCAGGAGTGTGATGGAATACTCCCCACTTGCCTGGATGACTACAGCCCCAATAACACTCAAGAAGCTTGACACCATCCAGGGGAAAGCAGCCCGCTTGATTGGCATTACATCCACAAGCATCCACTCCCTCTACCACTGACCCTCAGTAGCAGCAGTGTGTACTATCTACAAGATGCACTGCAGAAATTCACCAAAGATCCTCAGACAGCACCTTCCAAACCCACGACCACTTCCATCTAGAAGGACAAGGGCAGCAGATACATGGGAACACCATCACTTTCAAGTTCCCCCCCAAGTCACTCACCATCCTGACTTGGAAATACATCATCGTTCCTTCACTGTCGCTGGGTCAAAATCCTGGAATTCCCTCCCTAATGGCATTGTGGGTCAACACACAGCAGGAGGAATGCAGCGATTCAAAAAGGCAGCTCACCACTGCCTTCTCAAGGGGCAACTAGGGATGGGCAAGAAATGCTGGTCCCAGCCAGCGACGCCCACATCCCACAAATGAATAAATAAAAAAAGTTATATGTGGGGTGGAGCAGGAGGTGGCCATTCAGCCCCTCAAATCAGTTCCACCAATCAATGTGACTGTGTCTGATCTGCATTTTAATGCCATCAATCTCCATTGATTCTGAAACTAGGAAGCTTCTCTGGCAAAAATCTACAAACCACAAATTAAAATTGATTAAAGGCAAGCAATTTCTGCAGAAGGATTGGGACAGAGAGAGAGAGAGGTGGGGGGTGGGGGGGAGTAGAGAGAGAAAGGGGAAGATTTGGTGATTTAGCAAAGAACAGCATCTTCCAGTGACCTCTATAGACACTGGATTACATGCTTACACGCCCCACAGGGACAGGGGCTGCTTGTGGAAACCTGAGGTCAGGAGGAGTGGCGGGGGGTTCGTGATGTGTGAATTCAAACAACCAGGCTGAAGGGTGTAGGGGGAGAGATGGGCAGGGGGGGGTAGTGAGGGGAAGGGTAGAGGGGAAGGGCAGTGAGGGTGAGAGCTGAGGGGAGGGGTAGTGAGGGTGGAGGGCAGAGGGGAATAGAAGAGAGAGGGTCGGAATGAGAGAGGAGAGAGAGGGGGTGGTGGTGGGGTGGGGGCAGGGCGAATGTACTGGTGGAAACTGAACTCCAAAAAGTGCAGTGAAGATGTTATTTTTCCAGTCATCATTTCTCTCCCATCATTTACTGAAACCAAACCTGAAGAGATATTGAATTGTGTTTAAATATAGATGCACACAGAGGTAAGGGGAGATGCTGAGTTAATTCTGGACTGCAAATTCAATAAAATGTTTCTGTTCTTAGACAGTGATGGTATAAATATTCAGTGCTATGATGAGGGAAGCATCAAGCAGTGATGGGAATTCACCATTAGATGGTTTGCTGTTGTGGAACTGAAGATAAAGGTGGTTCCAGTGACAGGCTCACCTCTCTGCCTCTGCTATTAATGTTTGATAAACACTTGGGGATCCTCCCAGACTCTTCAGCTAAGACAATAGCCTGCAGCCAGTTCTCTTACCTGCGTTACCAATCAGTGGGAAGCTAGGGAAGAGATTGCTGGGCCCCTTGCTGAGATATTTGTACTATCTACAGCCACAGGTGAGGTGTCAGAAGACTGGAGGTTGGCTAATGTGGTGCCACTATTTAAGAAAGGTGATAAGGAAAAACCAGGGAACTATAGACCGGTGACCCTGACATTGGTAGTGGGCAAGTTGTTGGAGGAATCCTGAGGGACAGGATTTACATGTATTTAGAAAGGCGAGGACTGATTAGGGATAGTCATCATGGCTTTGTGTATGGGAAATCATGTCTCACTAACTTGATTGGGTTTATTGAAGAAGTAACGAAGAGGATTGATGAAGGCAGAGCGATGGGCATTGTCTATGTGGACTTCAGTAAGGTGTTCAACAAGGTTCTGCATGATAGACTGATTAGCAAGGTTAGATCACATGGAGTACAGGGAGAACCATCCGTTTGGATACAGAACTGGCTCGAAGGTAAAAGACAGAAGGTGGTGGTGGAAGGTTGCTTTTCAGACTGGAAGTCTGTTACCAGCGGTGTGCCACAAGGAACAGTGCTGGATCCACTGCTTTTTGTCATTTATATAAATGATTTGGATATGAACATTGGAGGTATGGTGAGTAAGTTTGCAGATGACACCAAAATTGGAGGTGTAGTGGTCAGCGAAGAGGGTTACCTCAGGGTACAATGGGACCTTGATCAGATGGGCCAATGGGCCAAAGAGTGGAAGATGGAGTTTAATTTTAGGTAAATGTGAGGTGCTGCATTTTGGAAAGGCAAATCAGGGCAGGACTTATACACATAATGGGAAGGTCCTGGGGAGGTTGCTGAACATAGAGACCTTGGAGTACAGGTTCATAGCTCCTTGAAAATGGAGTCCCAGGTCGACAGGATAGTGAAGAAGGCATTTGGTTCATCCAAGTTTTATGGTTGGGGAACACTCGGATTGAACCAGGAAATCCACTCCTTACTGAAGGTCTGAACAAAGCATGTGTCTAATCTCTCACAGATTTATCAAAATTTGCATGCTCTGTAAAACTCAGGTTATTGACCCATCCATAATGGTGTCTCTCAAATGGAAACTGTCCATCGACCCAACTCCGTCTCACTGACCATCTCCTCTTCATTGTCCTGGCTGTAGTCCAAGAGTCATCAAGGTCAATTCATGAAGGGCACTTTCTCTTTTTAAAACAACATGGGGGTGAAATCTAGAGGGAAGACATTATCACATCAAAACAACAAGTGGATTGTGATATCCTTGGACAGGGCCAAAATCCATGACTAGAAAACATGAACCAACTGCAGGCAATTGGAACTAGTTGAGTGGGCACCAAGGTCAACATGGTCCAGTTTGGGCCAAAGGGCCTGTTTCATTGCTGTATTACTCCATGACTCTATGGCTACTGATCACATTATTGATTAATTTGACCTAAAGAAGAATCACTCCTGGGTTTCATCCAAACTTTACAAAGTAAGAATTCAGTTCAGGTTTTTTTAAAGATCCGAAGTGAAACAGAAGTAAGATACAATAGACAAGATTGGAAAAATGAGTGAATTCCTGGTATACACCAATGGGATCTCTAAGGTTTTGGAGTGGATTTGTAACTCGGGTTGTGGGTGTTATGGTTGGTTGGCTCGCCGAGCTGGTTCGTTGTTTTTCTGCAGACGTTTCGTTACCCTGCTGGGTAACATCATCAGTACAGCCTCCGATGAAGCGCCATTGTGTTTTCCCGCCATCCCGGGATCTATGTTTGTACGGAAGAACAAGAAGGGTTTGGTTTGTTGTCTCATCTGAAAGAGAGCGTTGCTGACAGTATGGCACTCCCTTGGTAAGGGGAGTGAAAGGTTCGATTTTGTGTCCGGTTTTACGGAATGGCTCACCCTCTGACTGGAAGCTGAGAACGTGAGTGACCGTGTCACAACCTGCCCTGTGTCACAGTGCACCTGTGAGTTTTCCTGAGTGTAACCAGGCGACCGTTTCATGAATGAAAGATGAAAGGCTGCACTTTTGCTTTGGCTGAAACTTCCCAATGGCTGGCTGATTCCTGCTCTCATTTCGAATTGTGGTACTTTTAGGTTCAATGGAACAACGATGGAGTGAATTACAGGCTGGAGGCCAAACCACCCTCTCCTGAAGGACTTTTCCTCATTGACAGAGAAGGTCAGATCTATTTAACTCAACCACTGGACCGGGAACAAGAAGCAGAGGTAAACTATAGAATCATCAGATCCTAGAGCACAGAACGAGGCCATTTGGTCCATTTTGCCTCTGCTGTTCCTTTGATAGCCCTGTTCTCCAGCTCTTTCCCCACAGCCCTGTCTCTAAACTATCAGTTTGTACCTCCTTGTGAGGCAATGTGTTCCAAATCACCAGAACTCACAAAAATTCCAATACATCTGTGTCCTCTCATTAGGGACCCAGCTGCCAGTGGAAACAATTTAACCCAAACTATTTGATCTGCCTGGCCTGGGATTCTGGACATCATGATTAGATCTTGCCCTGACTGTCTCTGTCAAACATCCAATGTTAAAGGTTAAACAGACGGATTGCAGGCATGGATTTTTCAATTTGATTCCCCATATGTCTTGATGAAGCCAGCAGATCTCCCAGCATGCAGTGATAGAACTCCTGCCTCTCAGGCCAGGAAATTTGGGCTGAAGTCCCACCTTCTCCAAACATGGATTTTCAAAATGTTTTAATTAAAATATCTACATCCAGTCGACTGTCACTCAATTATCCCCTCAATTTACATCTGTTCCCTAGTTTGATTTATTCTCGGGTATCTCTGCTGATTCCTACTCGATGATAAGATTCTCTGTGAGGTGACCAATCTCACCTTCACCAGTCTCTCCCCATCACTGAAGTCCTGCATCCCTGATGCATTCCAGTAAATCTCCCCAACTCCCCCTCCAAGTCCTTAACATCTTCTCTCAAGTTCTTGCGAAACTAAATCACCTCTACAAATTTCTGCATTACATTTCAGCTGCTATGCATCTATTTCTCTGTCTCCATCTCCCCGAATAAAAACCGAAAGAACTGTGGATGCTGTAAGTTAGGAACATAAACAGAAGTTGCTAGAGAAGCTCAGCAGGTCTGGCAGCATCTGTGATGGGAAAATCAGAGTTAACGTTTCGAATTCGGTGATCCATCCTCAGTTCTGATGCTGCCAGACGCGCTGAGCTTTTCCAGCAACTTCTGTTTTTATTCTATCTCCCTGAATTCTGTCACTAT
Source organism: Rhincodon typus (assembly GCF_021869965.1). Classification (NCBI taxonomy): domain Eukaryota; kingdom Metazoa; phylum Chordata; class Chondrichthyes; order Orectolobiformes; family Rhincodontidae; genus Rhincodon; species Rhincodon typus. Next base: position 3,517,170 of record NC_063346.1, read on the forward strand.
CCACATTACTATGCACTGCCACATTTACAATTTGTGTTGTCTGTCATTTTTCAAATGATGCTTTGTTAATCTCAGAGCAGGTCATTAATACATCTCAAAAGGAGTATGGATTGCAGCATTGCTCCCTGTGGAACCCAAATGTAGACTTTGCTTCAGTCTGAGAAAGACAAGGCTATTCATTATAACCCAAATAAAAGCGAGGCACTGTGGATACTGGGAATCTGAAACAAACACGGATAATGCTGGAGAAACTCAGCAGGTCTGGCAGCCTCTGTAGAGAGAGAAACAGAGTTAACGTTTTCAAGTCTGGTATGACTTCAAAACTCGAGAACTCTGAAGAAAAGTTACACTGGGCTTGAAAAGTTAACTTTGTTTCTCTCTCTCTCTGTCCACAGATATTGGCCACACCTGCTGAGTTTCTTCCAGCTCTTTCTGTGTTTCTCACCATCACACTTTCTGTACCTGAGCCAATGTGTCTAACAATACGCGTGTTAAATTGAGTTTGATCTAGGAGTGTAATCCAATCCAACATTTAGAACATAGAACGGTACAGCACAGGAATGGGCCCTTCGGCCCACAATGTTGCGCTGAACATGATGCCAAATTAAACTAATCCCTTCTGCCTGCTCTTGATCCACATCTCTCCATTCCTTGCATATTTATGTGTTTATTTAAAAGTCCCTTAAGTGCCCCTATCATATCTGCCCCACCACCACCCCTGGCAGCACGTTCCACACTCCTACTACTCTCTGTGTAAAAAACTTGCTCCATATATCGCCTTTCAACTTACTCCCCTCCCACCTGCTGATGTGGTTGTAGCCTCAGTTCCTCTATCCTGCCTCAGGCCCCCACCCCCAATCCCCTCCCACCACCCCTCATAACCCTCAACTCTCTCGTTAATCAAACATCTGTCTCACTCAGCCGTGAATAAATTTAAAGAGCAAACATTCAATACCTACTGGGTAACAAAATTCAACAATCCCACGAGAAACAACAACTCTCCTCAATCTGCCTTAGAATGAGGATTTCTTATTCTTAACCTATATTCCCTGAGTTTTAGTCCCCAGTTTGAGTCTCCCCCCATGAGAGGAAACATCCTCCAGGGGCCCACTTGACCGTATCCCTTGAAAATTTTATATGTTTCAATAAGAAAGGGAGGCAATGGCCTCATGGTATTATCGCTAGACTATTAATCCAGAGACTCAGGAACCTTGGTTCAAGTCCCACCACAGAAGATGGTGGAATTTGGATTACATAAAAATTTAAAGTCCATTGATGATCATGAAACCATTGTTGATTGTCAGGAAAAAATAGTCCATCTGGTTCACTAATGTCCTTTTGGGAAGGAAACTGCCATCCTTACCTGGTCTGGCCTACATGTGACTCCAGACCCACAGCAATGTGGTTGACTCTGAACTTCCCTTTGGGCGATCAGGGATGAACAATAAATGCTGCCTGGCCAGCGACATCCTCATCCCATGAATGAATCAAAAAAATGTCACCTCTCAATGTTCTAAACTGCAAAGAACTTAAGAACACAGTGGCTCAGTGGTTAGCACTGGTGCCTCACAACGCCACAGACCCGGGTTCCATTCCACCCTCGGGCGACTGCCTGTGTGGAGTTTGCACATTCTTCCAGTGTCTGCATGGGTTTCCTCCAGGTACTCCAGTTTCCTCCAGGTACTCCAGTTTCCTCCCACAGTCCAAAGTTGTGCAGATTAGGATGGATTGGCCATGCTAAATTGTCCCATAGTGTTCAGGGATGTGTAGTTTAGGTAGATTAGGCATGGGAAATGCAGGGTGATTGGGGGGAGTGGGGTGGGTCTGGGTGGGATGCTCTTTGGAGGGGCAGTGTGGACTTGTTGGGCCAATTGGCCTGTTTGCACTCTATAGGGATTCTATGATCTGCTCCTGATCTCTATCCTGGGGTACTGTGGATAAGAGTAGGTAGCATCTCTTCAGTAATAATGGAAAGTTCTTCGAATGAGGAATGAGTGAGTTGGCACCTCTAATCTGAGAAGACGTTGGATAGTTAGAGGAACAGAGAAGGCTAGCAGGAAATAGAGATTTCCAAGGTTTAGAGAGGTGTTGACAGAGGAGACTGAGGAAAACCGATTACCTCTGACAGCGATAGCACTGGAGGAGGGTCCGGAGGAGGTTCACCAAGCTGTTGCCTGGGATGGAGAAACTGAGCTCTGAGGAGAGACTAGATAGGATTGGATTGTTTTATTTAGAGCAGAGAAGACTGAGGGGGGACATGATTGAGGTGTACAGGATTTGAGGGGCTTGGATAGGGTGAAGAGAGAGCAACTGTTCCCACTGGTTGAGGAGTCAATCACAAGAGGGCACAGTTTCAGGGAAGGGGCCGGAGATTCAGAGGGGGATTTGGGAAAAAGACATTTTCACTCAGACAGTGCAAGAATCTAGAATGCGCTGCCTAGGAAGATCGTGGAGACCGAAAACATTACAACCTTTCAAAAATATTTGGCTGAGCACTTCAAATCCCATAATATTCAGGGATATTGGACAAGTGCAGGATATTGGGATGAGCGCATGCTTAATAGCGGTTATGTCAGTGCAGACAAGTTGGGCCAAAGAGCCTTTTCTGTGCTGTATGAATCTATGAATGGATCAGTAACCAGAGGTCAAGGACTTAACAATATTGTCAACAGATCTCAAAGGGAGCCGAGGAGAAAGATTTTCACTGAGAGATGGTAGGATTTAGAATGTTCATTCTGGGAAGCTGGTGGAACCTGATCTAATAAATAATTTTAAAAGTGAGTTGGACAGAGATGCTGAAATGAAAGAGTTATGGTCAAAAGAGGGAATTTGGGACTGAGTATGATTGCATGAATGGCCTCTTACGATGCTATCCAGTGACTCCCAGTTGTCCATAGCCACCTCCTGAAGAAACCTTAGCCATACCCTGAGGATGGGAGCAGTTGGACTGCGATACCTTCCATGGTTGACCAGTTGCTGATATCCTCAGGAGCTGAGTGTCTGGGTGAGGGGATTGAAGCTAAGTCATTGCTGTTGGAGAATTGAAGGGAATGTGGATATTAAACACCTGGATTACTTCCCGGGGAGGTTTATAATGGTGTTTGCACAAGAAATCTTGCTGACATTTAAAGTTTTGACCCTCTCCTTTAGTACGTGCTGCTGATATCTGCAGAGGGTTCTGACGGAAAGCTCCTTGATGAGCCGTTGGAGTTGAGAGTGTTGGTGACAGATGACAACGACAACGTGCCCGTGTGTATTCCTGAGAGTTACCAGGCAACTGTCCGAGAGCAACAGGTTCAAGGTATGGTGTCAGATGATTAACGTAACACGACAGAGAGCTGGAAAAGAAATCAACACAGAGAATGCTGGGGAAACTCAGCAGGCCTGGCAGCATCTGTGGAAAGAGAGAAACACAGTTAACTTTTCAGAAGATGGAGTCATATCAGAATTGAAATGTTAACTCTGTTTCTCTCTCAACAGAAAAGTAACAATCGCACCACACAAATGCCAGGTTATGACCATCTCCAATAAGAGACAATCTAACCACTGCCCCTTGACATTCAATGGTGTTACCATCACTGAATCCCCCACTATCAACATCCTGGGGTTTACCATTGACCAGAAACTCAACTGGACTCACCACATTAACACAGTGGCTACAAGAGCAGGTCAGAGACTAGGAATTCTGCAGTGAGTAACTCAACTCCTGACTCCCCAAAGCCTGTCCACAATCTACAAGGCACAAGTCAGGAGTGTGATGGAATACTCCCCACTTGCCTGGATGGGTGCAGCCCCAACAACACTCAAGAAGCTTGACACCATCCAGGACAAAGCAGCCGCTTGATTGGCGCCACATTCACAAGCATCCACTCCCTCCACCACCGACGCTCAGTAGCAGCAGTGTGTACTATCTACAAGATGCACTGCAGAAATTCACCAAAGATCCTCAGACAGCACCTTCCAAACCCACGACCAGTCCCATCTAGAAGAACAAGGGCAGCAGATACATGGGAACACCACCCCCTGCAAGTTCCCCTCCAAGCCAGTCACCATCCTGACTTGGAAATATATCGCCGTTCCTTCGCTGTCACTGGGTCACAATCCTGGAATTCCCTCCCTAACGCCATTGTGGGTCAACCCACAGCACATGGACTGCAGCGGTTCAGGAAGGCAGCTCACCCCCACCTTCTCAAGGGGGCAATTAGGGATGGTCAATAAATGCTGGCACTGCCAGTGATGCCTACATCCTATGAGTAAATTTAAAAAACGTTGTCAGACCTGCCGAATTTCTTGAGCATTTTCTGTTTTTATATCAGATCTACAGCATTTACAGTATTTTGCTTTTATGTAGAGGAATAGGAAAGACTTACATTCGTATAGCACCGTAGGTGATGCCTCCTGTAGGTGCTTGGACATTGGGTGAGACAGCACTGAACTGGCTGCTATAGTCTACTCATTAATCATCACAGTCTAAACACAGTGCCCAACTCCCAGCTGAGATTGGCCCTGTACCAGGAGAGTGAGTGGGAGACAAAAACAGAAGTTGCTGGAAAAGCTCAATAGGTCTGGCAGCATCTGTGAAGGTAAAAACAGAGTTAACGTTTTGGGTCCGGTGACCCTTCCTCAGAAATGTGTGAGTGGGAGAGTTGGGAATGTGACATCCTCACATTGACCATTAATCTTCCATTTCTGTTCTGAACCTGAACATCTTCTTGTCTGTCCTTCGAGGTGAAGATGACCATGTCTATCCTCTGGGTTGTTTCCCAGAGTTACAGTGGGAATGGTGGTGCCTGCTGAAGCTGATCAGGAGAGGACACTGCAAATGATTGAGTTTCAGAGTGTTCCTGGCTCAGTATTTCTTCTCCTTGTCTTTTAGAAGCATAGAGACCTAGAAACCAGGTGCCGGTGTAGGCCATTCAGCCCGTTGAGCCTGCTCTGCCATGCAATATGATCGTGGCTGATCATCCATACCCTGTTCCTGCTTTCTCCCAGAACCTTTAGTGCAGAACATTCTATCCCTAAGAACTATATCTAACCCCTTCTTGAAAATATTCAATGTTTGGACATCAACGGCTTTCTGTGGCAGAGAATTCCACACTCTCTGGGTGAAGATATTTCTCCTCATCTCAGTCCAAAAAGACCTATTGTATTGTTAAACTGTGACCCCCTGGTTCTGGACTCCCCTTATCATTGGATACATCCTTGCTGCATTGACCCTGTGTGGTCCTGTTAGAATTTTACAGGTTTCTATGAGATTCCTCCTCATTCTTTGAAACTCCAGTGAATATCATCCTAACCAATCCAGTTCATCTTCATACATCAGTCCTGCCATCCCAGGAATCAGTCTGGGAAACCTTTCCACTGCTTTCAAAGGAGGCCCCACTGTTTGGAACCAGAGCCTGAAGAAAGAAATCTAGCAACTTTCTTGGTCTCAGGATGTCCTGAAGTGCTTTCTGCCAATTTAACACTTTTTGAAGGTAGTCCCAGTTATATTTTGATAAGTACAAAGAGATCATTGTTGAGGAAACACTGAGCTTTGTTAGACATCAGCTTAAACTGGGAGAGATGGTAAACCTTTATAGGTTTAGGCCCCAAGTGAATAATTGTGACCAATTCAGGACACCATACTCTTGGAAGGATGACAAGGCCTTTGAACAGAAGATATAGGAGCAGAATTAGGCCATTGAGCCCATTGAGTCTGCTCCGTCATTCGATCCTGGCTGATATTTTTCTCAACACCATTTTCCTGCCTTTTCTCTGTAACCCCTGATCCTCTTACTAATCAAGAGCCTATCTACCTCTGTCTTAAAGACACTCAATGACTTGGCTTCCACAGCCCTCTGCAGCAATGAGTTCCATAGGTTCACCTCTGGCTGAAGAAATTCCTCCTCATCTCAGTTCTAAAGGGTCATCCCTTCACACTGAGGCTGTGCCCTTGGGTCCAAGTCTCTCCTACTTGTAGAAATATCTCCTCCACCTCCACTCTATCCAAGTTGTCAGTATTCTATATGTTTCAATCAGATCCCTCCGTTATCCTCCATCGAGTACAAGTGCTATGGAGGAGATTCAATGGAATAGGAGCCAGGATGAGGGAGTTCAATGTGGTATTTCTGGCTGGAATGGCACTGCCATCTTCCCCTTAACTGGGTCACAGGGGCCTCTCTGGTTTATAACGGCACAAGAATAGCCTTGAGGGAGTTTAGATAAATGTGAGGTGCTGTACTTTGGAAAGGCAAATCAGGACAGGACTTGTGCACTTTAATGGGAAGGTCCTGGGGAGTGTTGCTGAACAAAGAGACCTTGGAGTGCGGGTTCATAGTTCCTACAAAGTGGAGTCGCAGGTACACAGGCTGCTGAAGAAGGCGTTTGGTACACTTGCCTTTATTGGTCAGTACACTGTGTATAGGAGTTGGAAGGTCATGTTGTGGATATACAGGACAATGGCTCAGCCACTTTTGGAATATTGCATACAATTCTGGTCTCGCTGCCATAGGAAGGATGTTGTGAAACTATAAAGTGTTCAGAAAAGATTTACAAGGATGTTGCCAGGATTGGAGGGATTGAGCTACAGGGAGAGGCTGAATAAGCTGGGGCTATTTTCCCTGGAGTATCGGAGGTTGAGGGGTGACCTTATAGAGGTTTATAAAATCGTGAGGGGCATGGATAGGGTGAACAGACAAGGTCTTTTCCCCAGGGTAGGGGAGTCCAAAACTAGAGGGGCACAGGTTTAAGGTGAGAGGAGAAAGATTTAAAAGGGACCTGAGGGACAACTTTTTCACACAGAGGGTGGTGCGTGTATGGAATGAGCTGCCAGAGGAAGTGGTGGAGGCTGGTACAATGACAACATTTAAAAGGCATCTGGATAGGTACATGGATAGGAAGGGTTTAGAGGGATGTGGGCTAAATGCTGACAAATGGGATTAGATTAATTTAGGATATCTGGTCAGCATGGATGAGTTGGACCGAAGGGTCTGTTTCCATGCTGTACAGTTTTATGACTCTATGACCAATGACTCTATGAGTCATCATGAGAAGAGGCACTTACCTTCACAGAATAGAGTCATAGAGCTGTACAGCATGGAAACAGACCCTTCAGTCCAACTCGTCCATGCTGACCAAATATTCTAAATTAATCTAGACCCATTTGTCAGCATTTGGCCCATATCCCTCTAAACTCTTCCTATTCATGTACCCATTCAGATGCCTTTTAAATGTTGTCATTGTACCAGCCTCCACCACTTCCTCTGGCAGCTCATTCCATACACGCACCACCCTCTGTGTGAAAAAGTTGCCCCTCATGTCCCTTTTAAATATTTCCCCTCTCACCTTAAACCTATGCCCCTCTAGTTTTGGACTCCCCCATCCCAGGGAGAATACCTTGTCTATTTACCCTATCCATGCCCCTCATAATTTTATAAACCTCTATAAGGTCACCCCTCAACCTCCGATACTCCAGGGAAAATAGCCCCAGCCTATTCAGCTCAAATATAGTTTATTATATGTTACTAGTTGAGTCCAAGCTCCATCAGTTCATTAGACTTTGTTACAGAGACTGTTAGGGGACTATGTGGAGATAGGTCTTTACTCCAATGAGATCCCAAACAACATCCTCCCCACCTAAGCTAGTACATCATGTGATTGTGTGGAGCTTCATGCAGTCTCCAACATTAACCCTGTCAGAACCATGACCTTTTACAGCATTCAGTTACAGAAACTGGGATTGATCACCTCCCCAGTGGGCTGGGGGAATTTGGAGTGGGAGGCGAGTTGGTGGTGTTGTTCAGGGGGGATTTAATTGAGGCCAACGATTTTGAAGGGGTTTGACAGGATTAATAGGGAGAAATTGTTTCTATTGCTCGGAAGGACATAAGACAGAGTTTACAACAATTCTAAAAAGAATGAGAGGAAAATAAAGCATAAATATGTTTTTACCTGGTGGTCCATTGGGATGTGGAGCACAGTGCCTGTAAGAGCGAGAAACTGACAGGGAATTAGATAAACAGTTGAAAAGCAAAAATGTGTAGCACAAAATGGAAAGAGCTTGGGGAGTAGACCTCACTGTAGAGCTCCTTTAAAAAGAGAATACAGGGGCGATGGGCTGAATGGCCAGCTTCAATTCCATCTTATTCAATGACACTGTGGATTGCTGACTCCTTTTCCAGGTTCACAGCTAATCACCCTGACAGCGGCCGATCGGGATGATCCCAGGACTGACAATGCACGTCTTTACTTCCAACTCCATAGCCAGGAACCTCGCAGTGATGGCAAACTGCTGTTTACAGTCAGTGCAAATGGGACCTTGACACTGGCCAATGACATGACCAACTACACATCACTGAAGTACCAACTGGAGGTGCTGGTGGCTGATCTTGCTGGTGAGGAAGCACACACAGCGACTGTATCTGAAATGTTTCACAGAGTGGTATTGAGTACACAGCACAGACAGGCCATTCAGCCCAACTGGTCTTTTCTAGTGTTTATGCCCCACATGGAGACTCCTCCAGCCACAATCAGGAAACAATCATTTCAGTCTCCTTACCTACTTCATCAAAAGCTTCATAGTCTTCAACAGTTATTAAATCCTTTCTTAACAATGAATTCTCCAGCCTCTTCACAGACTGTGATCAAATGGAATAATCTCCTCTGCAGCATCTCCAAGACCTGAGATCCTTCCAAAACTGTGCAGGCTTTTCCTTAAATACATTTACCACAACTATTTCACCTGAAGACATTTCCCCTTCATCTCCTTCACAATAGACAAATAAGAAATGTCCCATTGAACAAAGAATCATAGGACAACGTCCCAGTACAGGGACAGCATGGGGTTAGATACAGAGTAAAGCTCCCTCTACACTGTCCCCCATCAAACACTCCCAGGACAGGGACAGCATCGGGTTAAATACAGAGTAAAGCTCCCTCTACACTGTTCCCCATCAAACACTCCCCAGGATAGGGATAGCATGGAGTTAGATACAGAGTAAAGACCCCTTTACACTGTTCCCCATCAAACACTCATTGAACAGGACAGCACTCGGTTAAGTACAGAGTAAAGCTCCCTCTACTTTGTCCCCATCAAACACTATGTTTCTGTGCTGTCCATTCTTTGTAATTAATGACCAGGTAATCTGGTTTTGAAATTGATAAAATCTGTAGGCCAGGACAGTCAGAGACACTGATTCTGTCATTTCACATCATTTCACAGAATCTGTAACATTCCCTGAATGGAGGATAGGCACCACAGCAGGTCGTGACGTTTGATTTCAATAAAAAGAAGTATTAAAAGCAAGTTACATTTTTTGGTGCACATTGTTGATTGTTGTAAATGTGACTCCAGACCCACAGCAAGGGAATTGAGTCTTAACTGCTCTCTGGGCAATTAGCGAGGGGCAATAAAAGGTGGTTGGGCCAGTGAGCCCACATCCCATTAATGAATAAAATTTTAAATGATAAAATGATTTATTATATCATAAAAGAATGCCACATTCCAGTGCAGTTTTTGGATTGTCAGTAAGTTTACTGCCCCCCAGGGAGTGACTTGAAATCTCAGCTCTCTGATAAAAACTGTTTGATGTCACTAACTGAGTGTCGCTCGTACATGAGCTGTTTGATTTGAAAGCTGGTCTTAACACTGCCAGTGGGAGCCTCAGTTATTTAGTGTACACTGAATGTTTTATCATAAATCTGACTTTGAGTCTATTTTGCGCTTTTCCTGACAGGATTGTCAAGTACCTGTACAGTGACCGTCGATGTCGAGGAAGTGAATGACAATGTGCCAGTATTCCCTCAGAGACAGGTACACCACCTGAGGGCTGTTCCATGGTATTGTTCCAACACTTACATGTAGAATTCTTAGGAAAGGCCATCTCAGATCATAACTCACATGATACTGTCCCCGTCAAACACTCCCAGGACAGGGACAGCACGGGGTTAGGTACAGAGTAACACTCCCTCTACACTTGTCTACAAACACTCCCCAGACAGGGACAGCATGGGGTTAGATACAGAATAAAGCCCTCTTTACACTGACCCCCATCAAATATTCTCAGGACGGGGGACAGAACAGGGTTAGATACGGAGTAAAGCTTCCTCTACACTATCCCCTATCAAACACTCCCAGGATGGGGACAGCACGGGTCAGATAGAGAGTAAAGCTCCCTGCCACTGACAGGCTATCATTGTAAGCTATTGTATAGTATTTGGGTAAATATTCCTTTAATGTTTCCTTGATCCCTGTCCACTGTTGTGTTATAGTTCGGTCCGTTCACTGTGGCTGAGAACACTGACATTGGGAACGTGATCACCACCATCAATGTGTCAGACGCTGATTATCCAGTCACCAGCAGCTGGCTTGTTCTTTACACCATTGAGGCTGGGAATGACGAACACCGATTTGGAATTTCCCAAGATGAACACAGTAACACTGGGAGCCTTTTATTATATAAGGTGCACCTGGAATTGTATCGCGCTCTCACACTCTTTCACTTCATTGCTCTATGTCTGTCTCAATTTCTGTCCATGACTATTTACTGCCTAGTATCTGACCATCTTCTCTCTTTTAGTTTGTCTCTGACTTCATCTCCATCTCTCTCCCTCTGTTCTCTGCTCCCAACTTGTCCCTCCTTTGTACATTTCTCTTTCTTCTGTCCCCATCATTCTTTCTCACATTATCCCCATCTGACTCTCACCACCTCGTGGGCTCTGTTTTCCTCTCTGTCCCATTTCTCACTCTCTCTCTCTCTCTCTGTTTTTCTCTCTCTGTCTGTCTGTCTCTCTCTCTCTCTCTCAGTTTGCCATTGTGTCTTCTCCATTCCTGTATTCTCTTCTCATTTTATCAGTATCTGTCTGTTCCTCACCATCTTTCTTTTTCTGCCTCTTTCCATCATTGTTTTGGTCATTTCTTCTCTCATCTGTCACTGTCCTGTTCATCCCTCCTTTTGTTTCTCTTTCGCTCTTCTCATCAAATATCCCATCACTTACCACTTTGTCCCTGTCTCTGTCCACATGTCCCTCTCTCTCTCTTCTCATGTCCCTGTCTCTCTCCTCATGTCCCTGTCTCTCTCCTTGTGTCCCTGTCTCTCTCCTCGTGTCCCTGTCTCTCTCCTTATGTCCCTGTCTCTCTCCTCGTGTCTCTGTCTCTCTCCTCGTGTCCCTGTCACTATCCTCATGTCCCTGTCTCTCCTTGTGTCCCTGTCTCTGTCCTTGTGTCCCTGTCTCTCTCCTTGTGTTCCTGTCTCTCTCCTTCAGCCCCTGTCTCTGTCCTTGTGTCCCTGTCTCTCTCCTCATATCCCTATCACTCTCTGCGTGTCCCTGTCTCTCTGTCTCTCTCTTATCGTCTATCTTCTCTCCATCTGTCTGCCTAAATCTCTGTCCCTTTTCATTTTTTTCCAATCATTGATGGTTCCTCTGTCTCTATATCTCTGTTGATTTCCGTGTGGTTTCAGTTCTCTCTCTTTCTCTCTCCATCTCATTCTCTCCACCACTATTTTCTTTTTATGTCTCTGGCTCTGCCTTTCTTTTTCCAGCTCTCTGTGTATCACTCTATCACTCTCAGTCTATCATCTGTCTGTTTCTGTCTTTCACCATCTCTCTATCTCCATCAATCTTCACTTTTTCTTGCTCTCCCTTTAGCTCTCTCCATTTCTAGCTCTATCCCTAACTCTTTCCCTCTGCCTTCACTGTCCATTTCCAAGCCCGTGTTTCCCTGTCTCACTGATCCTGAAAAAGTTAAGAAACTCTCTTTGATGACGAGAACTGCCCATGAGAAATGAAAGATGAAGAGACGGGGAGAGTGAGAAAGGCTGCTGAGGGATTGGGAGGAGCCAGGTTACTGTGGGAGATAACAGTGTCCAATCTGTGTCTTTAGGCTCTGGACTATGAGGAAGTGAATGAGCACAGGCTGGTCGTCTCAGTCAGAAACGAGGCAGAGCTGCTTGGGGCTCAGTATGGGCCGAGTTCCACTGCCACCATCTTCATCAGTGTGCGAGATGTCAATGAAGCTCCGACCCTTCCTCAGAGCCAGTATGAGGTGATGGTTCCCAAGGACGCTCAGCCAGGCCATGTCTTACTGCACCTAGAGGCATACGACCCAGACACATCGCCCACTCCAGTTAGGTAAGGCCATTCAGCCCCTTGGGTTTGCTACAGCATGATGATCTAAATTGATACTACAACACTGCCTCAGTTTGATCCTCTAACAGTATAATACTCCCTCAGTACTGACTCTCTGACAGTGCGGAGTTCCCTCAGCACTGACCCTCCGACAGTGCGGCACTCCCTCAGCGCTGACCCTCCGACAGTGCGGCACTCCCTCAGCATTGGCCCTCCGACAGTGCGGCGTTCCCTCAGCACTGACCCTCCGACAGTGCAGCACTCCCTCAGCACTGACCCTCCGACAGTGCGGCACTCCCTCAGCACTGACCCTCTGACAGTGCGGCACTCCCTCAGCACTGACCCTTCGACAGTGCAGCACTCCCTCAGCACTGACCCTCTGACAGTGCGACACTCCCTCAGCACTGACCCTCTGACAGTTCGGTTCTCCCTCAGCGCTGACTGTTGTCCTCATCTCCATCCAAGTTTCCCGATCCTTTTCTGGAGACCCTGCGCAATGGTGTAGAGCGTGCAGCCTCGGGGAATCAGCCTCTCACTCTCTGCTTTGTCAAATCCTCTTAGAAAATATGTCCTCTGTTTGGCAGGTACCGCCTTGGGAATGAGACGGTGGAATGGCTCTGGGTGAATCCTGACTCCGGGGACGTCACTCTCCTGTCGGGAGACCCGGCAGGAGGGACCCACCTGATGGAGGTGATGGTGGAAGATGGAGGTGAGGGATGACGGACAATGCAGTTTGAGTAAACTGACCATAGCACCATGGTACAGGGAGCCATTCAAGAGGGGGGAGAAAAGAGAAATGTGTCTGTAATCAGGGATAGTATAGTCAGAGGAATAGACACTGTTCTTGTGGCCAGGATCGAGTGTCCCGAAGGCTGTGTCGTCTGCCTGGTGCCTGGGTTCAGGATATTTCATCTAGATTTCAGAGGAGCTTGGAGTGGGAGGGGAAAGATCCATTTGTTGTGGTCTACATAAGTACCAACGATATAGCTACAACGAGGAAAAAGGTTCTGCTGAGGGAATATGAGCAGCAAGGGTTAAATTAAGAAGGATTACTACCTGAGCCATGAGCAAATTGGCACAGGGTCAACAAGACTGAAGAGGTCGACGCGTGGCTCAAAGATTGGTGTGGGAGAAATGGGATGTAGGGAAAGAGGGGACTACTCTGATTGGAAGGACTCCACCCGAATCATGCTGGGACCTGAGTCCCAACAAATCACATAACTAGGGCTGTGGATAGGGCTTTAAACCAAATAGTGAGTGTGGTAGAGGGTGCGTTCAGTTGCATGGAAAATTATGGAAAAAATTAAAGGTGAGGGAGGGCACAGGAAATGTTATTAAAGTTTCCAGAATAAGTAATAGGATAGAGTGTATAGAAAGGGTCAGGAATCTAACTTCAGGCACAGCAGTTAAAGGGACCACGATAAGAAGGGGGGCAGTTGATGCAGGATTGAGGGTGATGTACTTAAATGCACACAGCCTACGAAACAAGGGAAATGAGCTTGTAGCACAGATTGAAATTGGCAGGTATGACGTTGTGGGGATCACAGAGACGTTTCTGCAAGGGGATCAGGGTAGAGAACTAAATATCCAAGGATTCACATCCTGTCAAAAGGACAGGCAGATGGGCAGAGCGGGCAGGGTTGCCTTGTTAGCAAGAAATGAAATCTATAATGAGAGTGATATAGAGGCAGAAGGAGTAGAATCTGTTGTGGGTAGAGTTGATGAACCACAAAGGGAAAAAACAGCTGATGGAGTTATATATAGGCCTCCTAGCAGTAGTCAGGACGTGGGGAAGAAAATAAATCAAGAGATAGAAAAGCCACGCAAGAAAGGCACTATTACAATAGTCATGGGGGACTTCAATATACTGGTAGACTAAGTAGCAGAACCAAAGAAAAGAAATTTATGGAATGTCTACAAGATGTTTTGTTCTGGAGCAGTTTGTGGTAGAGCCCACCAGGGAACAGACAGTTCTGGATTTGGAGATGTGTAATAACACAGACTTGATTAGGGAGTTTAAGATGAAGGAATCCCTAGGAGGCAGTGACCATAATATGATAGAATTCACCCTGCAGTATGAGAGGGAGAAGGTGGAATCAAATGTAACTGTATTACAATTGAGTAAAGGTAGCTACAAAGACATGAGGGAGGAGCTGGCCAGGGTTAGTTGGAAGGGAAGTTGAGCAGGGAAGACGGTGGAGCAGCAATGGCAGGAGTTTCTGTGGGTAATCCAGGAGGCACAGCAGAAATTCATCCCAAGGAAGAAGAAACATACTATAGGGAGGATGAGGGAACCAGACAAGGGAAGTCAGGGACAGCATAAAAACAAAAGAAAAAGCAAACAATATGGTGAAGATTAGTGGGAAGCCATTAAAAATTAGCAGAAGTAACTAAAAAAGCAATAAGGAGGAAAGGAGGAGAAGATGACATATGCGAGTAAGCTAGCTAGTAATACAAAAGGAGATTGCAAGATGTTTTTCAAACATATAAAAGGTAAAAGAGAGGCAAGAATGCACACTGAACCGCTGGGAAATGAGGCTGGAGAAGTAGTAATGGGGAACAAAGAAATGGCGGAAGAACTGAATAGGTACTTTGCATCAGCTTTTCACAGGGGAAGGCATCAGCAGTATATCAGAACTTCAAGAGAGTCAGGGGCAGAGGTGAGTGTAGTGGCCATCACTAAGGAGAAGGTGCTGTGGAAGCTGAAAGCTGTGACAATGATTGTGGAGGTATTGGTGGTGATCTTTCAGGAATTACTGGAGGCAGGAGAGTCCCAGAGGACTGGAAAATGGCAAATGTTACACCCTCATTTTAGAAGGGAGGAAGACAGAAGATAGGAAACAATAGACCAGTTAGCCTGACCTTGGTCATTGGTAAGATTTTACAGTCCATTATTGAGAATGAGATTGCGGAGTACTTGGAAGGGCACGGTAAAATAGGGTGGAATCAGCACAGCTTCATCAAGGGGAGGTCATGCCTGACAAATCTGTTAGAATTCTTTGAGGAAGTAATGAGCAAATTAGACAAAGGAGAGTCAGTGGACCTGATCTATTTGGATTTCCAGAAGGCCTTTCACAAAGTGCTGCACAGGAGGCTGCTAAATAAGATAAGGGCCCATGAGGTTACAGGTAAAGTCCTGGCCTGGAGAGAGGATTGGCTGGCTGGCAGAAAACAGAGATTGGGGATAAAGGAGTCTTTTTCAGAATGGCAGCAGGTGACCAGTGAAGTTCTACAGGGGTCAGTATTCAGATCACAATTATTCACATTATACATTAATGATCTGAAGAAAGGAACTGAGGGTATTGTCACTAAGTTAGCAGATGACACAAAGATAGGTGGAGGGACAGATAGTGTTGAGGAAGTGGGGAGGCTGCAGAGGACTTGGGCAGGCTAGGAGAATGAGCAAAGAAGTGACGGAACACAGTGTGGCAAAGTGTGAGGTTATGCACTATGGTAGGAAGAGTAGAGCTGTAGACATTTTTCTTAGTGAGAAAAGGCTTCAGAAATCTGAAGCACAAAGGGGCTTGTTCAGGATTCTCTTAAGGTTAACATGCAGGTTCAGTTGGCAGCTAGGTAGGCAATTGCAATGTTAGCATTCATTTCAAGAGGGTTAGAATACCAGAGTAGAGATGTACTACTAAGGCTGTATAAGGCTCTGGTCAGATCACATTTTGAATGTCGTGAACAGTTTTGGGCCCCATCTCTAAGGAAGGATGTGCTGGCTTTGGAGGGAGTCCAGAGGAGATTTACAAGAATGACCCCAGAGATGAAGGGTTTATTATGAGGAGCAGTTGAGGACCCTGCATCTGTACTCGATGGATTTTAGAAGGATGAGGGGAGAATCTGATTGAAACTTACAGGATACTGAGTGACCTGGATAAGGTGGATGTGGAAAAGGTGTTTCCACTAGAAGGAGAGACTAGGGCCTGAAGGCACAGCCTCAGAGTGAAGGAACAATTCTTTAGAACTGAGATGAGGAGGAATTTCTTCAGCTAGAGGGTGGTGAATCTGTGAAACTCATTGCTGCAGAACTGTGGAGGTCAAGTCATTGAGTATATTTAAGACAGAGATAGATAGGTTCTTGATTAGTAAGGGGAGCAAAGGTTATGGGGAAAAGGCAGGAAAACTGGGTTCAGACACATATCAGCCATGATCAAATGGTGGAGCAGATTCAATGGGCCGAATGGCCTGATGCTGCTTCTATGTCTTACAGGTTTATGGTTCTATGGCCTTTGTTAGATTTTCCAGGGTGATTGTCCACTGCAGGAGCTAAAGCTATGGGTCAACATCCACTGGTGAGGTTTTGGTGGGACACATTGCCAATATTCTTCAGCAACTCACACATTCCTGCAAGAGCTTCCATCTTCTTTTCATTTCTTTTTCACTATTAATCTATCTCCCACACTCTTTTCTATCTCTCTGATGGTCTCTCTGTCTCTATCTCTCCCAATTTCTCTCTATTTCTCTCTGACTATCTCTCTCTCTCTCTGATTATCTCTCACTATTTCTCACAGTCTCTCTGTCTCTCTCTCTCTCTCCTTTCACTGTTTGCCCAGTCTCTATCCATGCATCTATGTCTTTCTCTGTCTTTTCATTTTATCTCTCACTGTCTCCCTCTGTTTCTGTCACATTGTGTCTCTCTCATTCTCTCTTTCTGTCCTTCTCTCACTGTCTCTCTCACATCCTCTGTTTTTCTCTCTCTGTCCTTCTCTCACTGTTTCATTCATCTTTCTCACTGTCTTTTTCTCACTGTCTTTCTTTCTCACTGTCTCTCTTTCCCTCTCTCCCACTCCACTGCTCGATTCTTGTCTATTTGATGGGGACATGGAACCATGAAGAGACCATTCAGCCCTTTGAGCTTATTCTGCAGTCCATGGAGTCTCAACTGTTGTTTTGTTTTCTCTCTCTCCTGTTCCAGTTTCTCATTCTGTCCTTTTCTCAGTTCTCTTCAAATCCTCTGTCTGCTGCATTGTGTCTCCTTTCAAGTCTCCATCTCTCTCTTGCTTGTCCTCAATAAATATTTCTCCTCTGTGTTTACTGTAGAGAAGGACATGAAGACTGGGGAAATTGGGGGCAATATTTTGCAGACAGTCCATATTCACCTCCTGTGTTAGGTGTATTAGAATGTATGAAGGTGGATAAACCTCCTGGTCCTGACCAGATATATCCAAGAACCCTGCAAGAGACTAGAGAAGAAATTGCGGGCACTCTGGCTAATATATTTGCATCATCGTTAGTCTCGGGTGAGGTCCTGGAAGACTGGACGGTAGCAAATGTTGTGCCGTTATTCAAGAAGGACTGCAAAGAAAAACCTGGGAATTATAGTCCAGTATGCCTAACACCTGTGGTCAGTAAGTTACTTGAGAAGATTCTGAAGGATAAGGTCTATACATGCATTTAGTAAGACAGGGTTTGATTAGAAAGTCAGCATGTCTTTGTGCGTGGGAGATCATGCCTCACAAATTTGTTAGAGTTCTTTGATGAAGTCACCAGGAAGGTTGATGAGGGCAGGGCAGTAGACATAGTCTATATGGATTTCAGTAAGGCCTTTGATAAGGTTCCACATGGTAGGCTGCTCTGGAAGATTAGATCACATGGAATCCAGGGTGAGTTGACAAGTTGGATACACAATTGGCTTGATGGTAGAGAGCACAGGGTAATGGTGGAAAGATGCTTGTTGAACTGGAGGCCTGTGAGTAGTGGTGTCCCTCAGGGGTTGGTGCTGGGCCCATTGCTGTATGTTATCTATATTAATGATTTGGATGAGAATGTACAAGGCATGATTAGACACTAAAATAGGCGGTATCGTGAACAGTGAGGAAGGTTATCAGAAAGTGCAGCAGAATCTTGATCAGATGGGGTAGTGGGCTGAGAAATGGCAAATGTAGTTTGAAATAGTTAAGTGTGAGGTGCTGTATTTTGGAAAGTCAAATTGAGGCAGGAGTTTCATGGTGAATGGTGGGGCCTTAAGGAGTGTAGTAGAACAGATAGACATTGGAGTTCAGGAGCATGGTTCTCTCAAAGTGGAGTCATAGGTAGACAGGGCAGTGAAGAAGGCTTTTGGCACATTGGCCTTCATCCATCAGGGCACTGAGTATAGAAGTTGGGAAGTTATGTAGCAGTGGTACAGAACATTGGTGAGGTCACACTTGGAGTATTGTGTTCAGTTTTGGTCACCTTGCTAAAGGAAGGATGTTATGAAACTGAAAAGAGTGCAGAAGAAATTTACAAGGATGTTGTCAGGACTCAACGGACTGAGTTATAGAGAGAGGTTGGACAAGCTGGGACTTTTTTCTTTAGAGCATAGGAGACTGAGGGGAGATCTTACAGAAGCGTATAAGATCATGAGAGGCATGGATAGGGTGAATGCACTCAGTCTTTTTCCCAGGGTTGGGAAATCGAGGACTAGAGGTAAGAGGGGAAAGAATATATGGAACCTGAGGAGCAATTTTTTTTACACACAGGGTTGTACGCATATGGAATGAGCTGCCAGTGGAAGTGGTTGAGGCAGGTACATTAACAACATTTCAAAGGCATTTAGACAAATACATGGATAGGAAAGGTTCAGAAGGATATGGGCCAAATGAAGGGAAATGAGGTTAGCGTGGATGGACATTTTGGTCAGCACGGACCAGTTTGGACCAAAGGGCCTGTTTCCCTGCTGCAAGACTCTATGACTCTATGATGAAAGCGGAGAGTGTTCAGTGAAATATTCTGGATTTATTTTCCGAGTCCTTGAACAGTTTCTGTTAATTAGTTTGAGGGATAGTGAAAGTGGAGAGAAGGGGCAGTTCGATTGGCTGATTCTTGACTATGAATAGGGGAATGAAGTAACTGTTGACTTTCCAATTGGTTGCGGGTGGAGGGTTACCAAGACAAGTGACATGCAATCAACCAATACGAGGAGTGGGGGGAGGGGTGGGGTGTGGGGGTGCAAAATTGTTTGAGCAAGAAGTCATGTGATGCACATAAGAAACCAATCCAAACAGTGCTGGCAAGGTAGGACCTGTCAGATTTATGGTTTATTGTGTTCACTTGGAGCACGGTGCACAGTTCTGGTCTCTGTATTACCAAAAAGGCTAGAGAGGTACTGGAGACAATGTCAGCAGACAGATTTACAAGGATGATTCATGAACTGAAAGGCTACGAAACAGACTGATGTTGATTTCTGTGGAAAGAGAGCTAACCTAATGCAAAAATCAGAAAGATCAGGGCGCACTCAGGCTAATGGGATCTGTAGCTCGGGTTGTGGGTGAGGTTGTTGATTTGCTCACCGAGTTGGCTTGTTTTTGTTCAGACGTTTCGTCACCATGCTGGGTAACATTATCAGTGCGGCCTCCAATGAAGTGATGTTGTTCTAATCCACTTGGAATTTATACTGTCAGGTCCATTATGGTGAGTAGTGTCATGGTTCCTAGATGCAACCCATAAGGTAATTAACAAACATATAGAATTGGAACCCATATACAAACCCATACAGAACAGAACCGGAAATGACACTACTCACCGTAACGGACTAGACAGTATAAATTCCAAGCAGAGTGGGATAAAATCACTTCATTGGAGGCTCCGCTGATGATGTTACCGAGCAAGGTGATGAAATGTCTGAACGAGAACAAGCCAGCTCAGCGAGCACGTCAACAACCTAGTGGGATCTCTCTTTCAAAGAGGCAGCACGGGCACAATGGGCCAAAGGGCAACGTGCTTCCAAGATCTTAAAGGAGTTCAGGTTATGTCAGAGTTTCTGTGCTGAGCAAACAGGGGAAATGATTTGTCTTGGATAATGTGTTGTTACACCAATTGGACATGGTACTGTGGCCTTTGGCAATTCTGCTGCTCTCGTTGAAACAGGGTCCTCATAGAATCCTGAGAAGCAAATGGTGCCAGGGGTAATACTGGAAGCTGTGGTTTAATGGGTGCCATCTGATCTTTGAGTCAGAAGGTCAGGGGTTAGGGAGTTGCCCATTCTTGTCAGTCCCACCACAATCACCCTGCTCTCATTATCCTGCCACTGGCCACTTATCACAGCCGTCGTTATGACAAATCGTCAAGTGAACTGACTCTTCCATAACTTTTCATTGTCTCTCAGCAGCAAAATCCAACACTCCTAAAAACAACAAACAAATTCCCGCAGAGAAACTACAATTTCTGTTCACCCCAGTTTTCTCTTTGATGGTTCATAGCAGCTGGTCCAGCAGATAGATCTCCATTTGACAGCCCGACCCTGGTTCCAGAGAGCTGAGCACCCTGCCTGGCAGCAATGATGGAGTTTACCCTTCCTGCTTAATTCTTAGGAATTCCCAGGATGAGGAAACACTCCCAAACAAACACTTTGTTACATCCAAACAACACATACGCTGGGATAGCTATACAACAGGCCTGGTAGCTTCAGATGAGAGTCAAGACAGAGTAAAGTTTGGTGACAGAAACAGAAATCGCTGGAAAAGCTCAGAGAGTCTGGCAGCATCTGTGAAGAGAAATTAGAGTTAACTGTTCTCAGGAAGGGTCACTTGACCCAAAGCGTTAACTCTGATTTCTCTCCACAGATGCTGCCAGGTCTGCTGAGCTTTTCCAGCAATTTCTGTTTTGGTTTCTGATTTACAGCATCCGCAGTTCTTACAGTTTTTTTTAATAAAGTTTCGGTGAGAATGAGATAATCAAGAATCGTCTATGATCAAAGCATTGGCTAGTGTGAAGGGGGAGAAGGTTATCTGGAATATACAGCCTGGGACTGGTTTGATATCCCTAACATCCTTCAGCCTGGTTAGTGAGGAGCAGCAGTGTAGTCAGTGATGGTTCATTTGTGAGATTTCAGTTCTGTGACTAAACTGATAAAGGAGTTTGCCCTCCGTCTCCATAGAAACTTGGCTGTGTTGCACTCAAAATGATGTTCTGGGTTTTTTTTTTTAACAGCTCAGTCTAATATTTGTCCTGGCTCCACTCAAATTGACAGCACGATTAAGGTAGCGATCAGCTCATCCTGCGACCACTCTGGTTCCAGTCAGGATCCCAGGCTGACTCCCCAGACACTGCCAAAGTAACCGAGCAGCCTCCCTCAACATAAACATGTGGATGAGTTTCTTCAGCCACATTTGTCAGACTGAAATTGCTGCTCTCTTGGTGGTGATTCTGGATTTCCACTCAAACAAAATCTCAAAAATACAAAAGTGAGGCTCTGCGGATGTTGGAAAATTGAGATTCAACACATCAGACAGAACATCTTGAGAGACAAATGGGTTTAGAGTCAAATAGAACACGAGAAGGCCATATGACCCATGTGTGCCTGAGCTACCCATGAACAAAAGAACATAAGAATTAGGAGCAATGAGGAGGCCATTTGGCCCCTCAAGTCTGCTCTGTCATTTAATGGCTGATCTGAATGTGGACTTCATTTTGTGCTTGTCTTCCTTTACTCTTCACTCCCCTTGTCAACCAGAGTGCGTCAAACCCACCCTTCAATATATTCAGCGAACACTGCTCACTGTGGAAAAGGATTCTAGACACAAAATACCCCGAACCCCATTCCCTCTCCCTAAAGCCCAACAAATCTTCCCACATCAAGTCTTTACCCTTTTGAAAATTGCAATTGAATCTATCTCCTCCACACTTTCAGGCCATGTGTTCCTGAACTCACAGCAACTCTCTGTTAAATACGTTTCTTCCACCACCTCTCAGTTTCTCAACAATTGCCTTTATTCTGCGGTCTCTGGTGAAGCAGTTTCTCTCTCCTGCTTCTCAGTTCTACTCCCTGCATCCATTTCTTCTGTTCATTTACCAATACCAAAACCCCTCCAAATTCTGAACACCTTGGCACGCTTTCTCTGCCTTGAGGAGAGCAATCCCAACTTTTCCTGCCACTGCCTTATCCCTGGAATATTCTGGTAAATTGCATATGTAATTTCTTTAAGGCCTCAATGTCCTTTCTAAAGCGTAGTCACTCAGACCTCTCCAGCTGACCCTGAGCCAGTGTTTTATAAATTCACTATGTCAACACACACAGTAACAGCAGTGTGTACTATCTACAAGATGCACTGCAGAAATTCACCAAAGATCCTCAGACAGCATCTTCCAAACCCACAACCACTTCCATCTAGAAGGACAAGGGCAGCAGATATATGGGAACACCACCCCCTGCAAGTTCCCCTCCAAGTCACTCACCATCCTGGCTTGGAAATATATTGCCATTCTTTCAGTGTTACATAGAATCATAGAATACCTACAGTGTGGAAACAGGCCATTCGGCCCAACAAATCCACACCGACCCTCCTAAGAGCATCCCACCCAGACACACCGCACCCTCCCACCCTGTTCCTGTAACCTTGCATTTCACATGGCTAACCCACATAACATACATGTGTTGCTGGGTCAAAATCCTGGAACTCCCTCCTTAAGGGCAACACATGCACTGCAGTGGTTCAAAAAGGCAGCTTACCACTACCTTCTCAAGGGCAACTAGGGATAGGCAATAAATGCTGGCCCAGCCAGGAATACCTGCATCCTGTGTATATAAAGCATTTCATGTCAATGGCCTTTTATCAGAACTGGCAAAAAAAGGTTTTATCAGGATGTTGCCGGGAATGGAAGGTTTGAGTTTTATGAAGACTTTTTTCCTTGGAGCGTAGGAGGTTGAGGGGTGACCTTATAGAGGTTTATAAAATCATGAGGGGCATGGATAGGGTAAATAGCAAAGGTCTTTTCCCTGGTGTGGGGGAGTCCAAAACTAGAGGGGCATAGGTTTAAGGTGAGAGGGGAAAAATTTAAAAGTGACTTGAGAGGCAGATTTTTCACTCAGAGGATGGTGTGTGAATAGAATGTACTGAACGAGGAAATGGTAGACGGAGGTATAATTACAACATTTGGATAGGTACCTGGATAGGAAAGGTTTAGAGACTTGTGAGCCAAATGCAGGAAAGTGGGACTAGTTTAGTGTGGGAAACTTGGTTGGTCTGGACTAGATGGACCAAAGGGTCTGTTGCCGTGCTGTATGACTCTATGACGTTATGGAAGTAGTTTGAAATCTACAAATATTAAAGGAACAACAACAGAAAAGTGGGGAAAAGGGATAGTGGGGACAGAAAAAGAGCAACAGACTGGGATAGGAGAAACATGGGAGAGGAAAAGGTGAATGGGATGAAAGTGCAAAGCTAAAGAAGTTGGGGATTGGTGCAAATTTAGATTTCCTAACCTATTAATTTCAGAAGTTTTCAAACAAATCTCATTCATGCTCGGGAAAGTTTCTTTCACATGTGGCTAGTGATGGTAACTGCAGCTTCTGATAAACTCTGTAGATGATCCTTCCTTATATACCAAAGTATGGCTGGTGATTCATATTGAAGACATCCATGAAGATCTACTGCCCCCTGTTCTGGAACATTCTGGAGATTTCTTGTGTATGCCACGGAGAGATGGGCAGTCGATCATCATCAATGCTGTGTATCGCCAAGAAAGAGGAAGCAGAAATCCCATCAGCCTCTCCATTGATGGCAAAGCAAAGGAGCAAAGGAACTGGAAGCTCCATCAGGCTAATGGTATGGTGATGGGATGTGGGTACAAGGACAGCTCCACTGAAACATTCTTGTCAACACCCAGCTCAATGGAAGCTGCACCTCAATGCACTCTAGCCCGAGAGTTAGAAAGTTATGGGTTTAAGTCCACTACCAAAGGATTGAGCAAAAGTCAAAACTGAAATTACACTGACAGAGTGCCGCACTGTCGGAGGGTCAGTGCTGAGGGAGTGCCGCACTGTCGGAGGG
>NC_063346.1:3541040-3556198 GCF_021869965.1 Rhincodon typus
AGTGCAGCACTGTCGGAGGGTCAGTGCTGAGGGAGTGCCGCACTGTCAGAGGGTCAGTGCTGAGGGAGTGCAGCACTGTCGGAGGGTCAGTGCTGAGGGAGTTCTGTAGTTTTGGATGTGCTGTTTTCATGAATAAACTTTAGACCAATGGTGGAACGGGCCGTTTGAGTTGTTGTAATAAAACTTGTGGCTGCTGTATTGTAGAGGAGCAGGTGAACTCTCTGCTGTGTCCTGGCCAGAAATTTCCCCCAGCTGATATTGCAAACAAACAGTACAAGTGATCTGCTCCTTACATCACTGTCGTTAGTCTGAGCATTTTTTTGTGCAAATTGGCAGCCTCATTTGCAACATTACTTTGTTGCATAAGATTGTCTGTATAGTGCTTTAAGATATTGGGAAGCTGTGCAAAGCTCTAGCAAAATGCAAGATTTTTTTTCAATTGTCTTCTGCTGACAGGCAGGCTGCCTGGTATCTTTCAGATTAAATATTGTCTATAGAATCAGTGCCTAATGCGGTATTTTTCTCAGTCTGACTGTGCGGATCTCTTCCAGACTCACATGCCTCTCTGACTATTGCCCTGAGTTGGGTAGATCCAGGGGTGTACCAGATCCCAATCATCCTCACTGCGAAAGGGGATCCCCCCCAGCATCACAGAGATAGTCTAACAGGTAAGTGAGGGACTTGTACAGTGTAATCACATTCAAATTTGGGTAATCACTCGCTGCTATGTAAGTATATATTAAAAACTGTCATGCTCCTAATTTAATTAGTTACTTCATTCAGCTACAAAGTGTTCCAGTAAATAGAAAATGTGAAAAGAGAAATATTTTAATCAGTTCTCGACTGCTTTCGTCTTTGTTTTCAAGTACTTTGTGTTCCTCTCTGTGTGATTCTGTGTAATAATGTAACTTCTAAATAAATTTGATAGTTAATTTTAGCCCAATTGTAAGAGATTTAGACTGGAACTTACGACACTGCACACCAATCATTAGATGTGTGATGCCGGGGACCAGTGGAGGAGGCTGAGATGGACCATCCACTCGGCACTTGTGGCTGAAGATTGTTGCAAATCTTCAGCCTTATCTTTTGCACTGATGTGTTGGGCTCTTCCATCATTGAGAATAGGGATATTTGTGATATTTGAAGGGCTGTTTTTTTGTCATTGTTATTTCCAGTGCCCAGGTCGATGCCAGGTAGTCCGTCCAGTTTCATTTCTTTGTTGAGATTTTGTGGCCATTGGTCAAACTGAATGGTTTCCTAGGCCATTTCAGAGGACAGTCGAGGTCAAGCACATTGCTGTGGGTCTGGAGTCATGTGTAGGCCAGTCCAAGTGAGGGTGGAAGATTTCTTTCCCTGACGGATATTAGTGAGCCAGATGGGTTTTCACATAATTGATAATGGATTCAAGGCCATCATTAGACTTTTCAGATTGTTAAATGAATTTATGGGATGTGGACATTGTGGCTGGGTCAGCATTTATTGCCTGTCCCTAGTTACCCCTTGAGAAGGTGGTGGTGAGCTGCCTTCTTGAACCGCTGCAGTCCATGTGCTGTAGGTTGACCCACAATGTCATTAGCATGGGAATTCCAGGATTTTGACCAAATGACACTGAAGGAACGGCGACATATTTCCAAGTCAGGATGAGCGGCTTGGAGGGGAAGTTGGAATTGATGGTAATGTTCCCATGTATCTGCTGCCCTTGGCCTGTCCCACAAGGAATGTGGGCAGCCAGAAGGAAGGACCTGACTGGGCGAGTCGGGTAAATCAGGGTTATTGAGTGAGGAGAGTATACCCAGAGGTTTGGGAGGGTGTTTGAGGAGGTTTAGTGGTGTGGTGTGAAGGATAGGTAGGTAGGAAAGAAAGGGATTACTATCTCCTCCAGGAATGCCACCAAAGGTACCCTCCAAAGATAGTGTGCCCCCTTCCTTCCTGCCATTTTAAAAACATTCTAAAATGTGCTCCCACCTGCACAAGCCAACTCCATCATGGTGGACCAGGCCAATACTGGGTCCAAGTGGGCTTCATACAAAGTTGATTGAATTTTTGTTAAGCAAAGGTATTTGAGAATATGAGCAAAAGGCAGGTATATGGAGTTAGGCCACAGGTCAGCCATGATCTCATTGGATATGTAACAGGCAGGAAGGGCTGAATGGCCTGCACCTGTTCTTATGACTCTTAATGATTTATTTACACATGCTGGGAGAGTTCTGATTGTGCCCGACCCACTCGATGGGGCTGAGCTAAGGACTGGCTGGGAATTTGGTGGGCTAGACACCCAAGTGTTTTACATAACCCTGTCCCCCCTACACGAACATACCCAGCAGGGCTTGTGTTATCCAGAATGTTAATTCCATTTCGCACTCTGCAGATGCTGAGAGACTTGCTGAGTAGTATTCATAGAGTCATAGGGTCGTACAGCTCAGAAACAGACTCTTCTATCCAACTTGTCTGTGCTGGCCAACTGTCTAAAACTGATCTAGTCCCATTTGTCAGCATTTGGCCCATATTTCCCCAAAACCTTCCTATTCATATACCCATCCAGATACCTTTTAAATGTTATAATTGTTCCCGCCTCCACCACTTCCTCTGGCCGTTCATTCCATACATGCACCACCCTCTGCGTCAAAAAGTTGCCCCTTAGGTCCCTTTTAAATCTTTCCCCTCTCACCTTAAACCTATGCTCTCTAGTTTTGAACTTCCCCACCCTGGGGAAAAGACCTTGGCTATTCACCCTATCCATGCCCCTCATGATTTTATAAATCTCTATAAGATCTCTCCTCAGCCTCTGACACTCCAGAGAAAATAGCCCCAGCCTATTCAGCCTCTCCCTGTAGCTCAAACCCTCCAACCCTGGCAACATCCTTCTAAATGTTTTCTGAATTCTTTCAAGTTTAACAACATCCTTCCTATAGCAGGAAGACTAGAATTTTACACAGTATTCTAAAAATGGCCTCGCCAATGTCCTGTAACAACTACAACTCCTATGCTCAATCCACTGGCCAACGAAGGCAAGTGTATCAAAAGTCTTCCTTGTTACCCTGTCTAACAGCAACTCTGCTTTCAAGGAACTGTGCCCCTGGACCCCTAGGTCTCTTTGTTCAGCAACATTCCATACTTTTGGGCCAAATCTATATGTTTTCATTCAACCTGGTGACCCAAATAGTCATTGAATCACTCATAGATACAGTAATTTCATTGAGGTTACAAAACAAACATACTAGAAATGTCTCACATAATTACACACATGAACAGCTTAAGAAATGTTCTGAAATGTGGAATCTATCACTGAGGAAGATCTTTCAGTGTGTAAACAACAAAGCAGTCAATAAAAATGATGCATTTCAGAGTCTGAGTGACACAGATCACATCCAACATTGTCTCAAATCCAAAATTTACAATTAGGGAGTTCTTGAGTCTCCAGCAAATTTTAAACATACCTCACTCCTTCAGCATCTAATTGGGCCTTCACCTTTCTAATATTTTCTGAGATTGGAAAATCTGAAGTAGTTACGTGACCCAGCATTTTGCTCGATTCCGGTTCCAATTCCTTTGATGTTGCAGTACTCCTCCAAACGGTTCTGAGTAAATCGACTGGTCCAGATCTCAGCTCTGCTGCTGACCACATACCAAACCCCATGCTTCAAAAGTTTGAACCTGACGTTCTGCCATTGTCCTTTGCAGTGAATATTTGTCCTTGCAATTCCAGAGGGGAATGCAGGCTTGAGGTGGAGCCTATTCCAGGGAAACCCACCATTCTGACAACTGTGGGCACCATTGTTGGCACATTAGGAGCAATCGGTGAGTAGCTCAGTTCATCACTCAACTCGGGGGGGGCGGGGGGTGTGGCATGGGAGGGTGGGGGCATTTAAAATAGTTTGGAGCTAATGCTTTATCTCAGCAGGAAACCAGAACAGGGGGTCACACTGTCAGAATGAGGGATCAGATTGAGAGGACGATAAATTTCTTCAGTTTTTTCATCTTTGGAATTCCCTTTCCCTGAGTAACAAAGAGTGAACGACAGAGAGAGAGAGAAAGAATGAGTGAGAGAGAGTGAGAGAGCGTGAGAAAGTTAGAGAGGGAGATTTTTAAATGTTGTATCAAGAGCTGTCAACTATGCCCCCATGGTTGCACTCCGTTCACTCAGACTCTGTTGCTCATGGGTTCAATCCCTACTCCAGTCTCACCTCGAACCTAAGCTGCTGAGGGAATGCAAACTAAGGTCTGCCCAGACTCTCAGGCGGGGGCCATGAGAGTAGGAGAGAAAGAGAGATGGAGATTGGGACTAAAGAAATTGAAAGAGAGTGAGAGATTGAGAGAAAAATTGTTGTGAGATTACTTGAAACAGAGCAAGGGAATTCTGGTGACCTGGTGAATATTTGTCCTTCTACGATATAGGTTACCCAGGTGTTTATCTCTATTTCTGAGATCTTGCTGTGTACAGTTTGGATGTCACATTCTCTACTTCACAAAAAAGCGATTATACAGTGTACTCGCTGGAATTTAGAAGAATGAGAGAGGATCTTATAGAAACATGTAAAACCCTGATGGGACCGGACAGGCTAGATGTGGGAAGAATGTACTTGACGTTGGGAAAGTCCTGAACTAGGGGTCACAGTGTAAGAATAAGGGACAAGCAATTCAGGACTGGAATGAGGAAGAATTTTTTTCATTCAGAGAGTTGTGAACCTGTAGGTTTCTCTCCCACAAAGTATGGAGAGAAAGTGGGAGTGGGGTGCTAAAACTGCATGATCAACCATGATCATATTGAATGTTGGTGCAGGGTTGAAATGTCGAATAGCCTACTCCTGCACCTATTTTCTATGTCTCACTATTGTGTGTTAAACATTCAGGGAAGTGTAGAGATCATGAAATATATCAATGCAAGTTCCTCACTTCTCTCTCTTTTGAAGATTAATTCTCCGTCATCCTTCTCCCTTCCTGGTGTACAGGTTTTTTCCTGAGCATTGTCCTTGTGTACTTGGCCGTAACAGGCAAGCAGCGCCAGAAGAGGAAACGCAATGTCAGCTCCGAGTCTGAGCGGTTTCACCCCGCGGTGTAACGTGGTCTTGCTCAGAATCACCATCAACAACTGATCAGATTGATTGATTTCAACAGCCCATTGAACACGTGCAGAAAACAATCTGGATCCAAGTGTACTTTGAGCTTCTTCATTGATCACCAGAATATTTAATCATGTTTAGTTAACCATTGAGTGTAGTGTGGTAGTAACAGGGAATTATACAATTTAGGACAAATAGAATTTGTTTAATCGGTTCATTATAGGAAATTCAGAGTTTGTTAAACATTGATCTTAACTGAACTTATTTTAAACTTTATAAAAACTGGAAGAACTGCAGATGCTGTAAATCAGAAACAAAAACAGAAATTGCTGGAAAAGCCCAGCAGGTCTGGCAGCATCTGTGGAGGGAAATCCGAGTTAACGTTTCGGGTTGAATGGCCCTTTCTCAGAACCCAGAGTTAACTCTTGATTTTTCTCCATAGATGCTGCCAGACCTGCTGAGCTTTTCCATCAATTTTTGCTTTTGTTGCTTTAAACTCTATTAATGTGTAAACAGTGTAGAACTAGACAGAGGGTGACATAGGCACTTAGTACCACACTTGCTGAATTCACTCTGATTCTCGGTGCACTAACCACAATCAGAGTAACCAGAGGAAACATCTCAGCCTTAATGCCCACAACCCCACCTCCTCTCACAGCCCGACTTTCAGAAATGAATATAGTGCATTCGGGTAAATCTCGATTCCACATTTAGAATGATGTAATGCACCCTATTCTAGTTTCTGTTTGAAGCAGTGCTGTAGGCATGAGGGTAGCGACCATGATAACATACTTCACTGACAATGTAAAATATCTGGTCCCATCTTCAAACTGAGCCTAGGCTCCTCTCTGGAGAGGGGATGGCCTAGTGGTATTATCATGCAACTCCTAATCCAGACACCCAGGTTACATTCAGGTTCAAACCTGCAGATCATGGGATTTCAATTCAATAAAAATGTGGAATTAAGAGTCTAATGATGACCATGAAACTATTGCTGATTGTCAGGGAGAAGCCATCATGCCCTTTAGAGAAGGAAACTGGTAACTTACCTGGTCTGGCCTACATGTGATTCCAAGCCCACAGCAATTTGATTGGCCCTTAACTGCACGCTGGATAATAAATGCTGGTCTGGTCAGTGATACTCACATCCGGTGAATGAATAAAAAAAAACTCAATGTTCCAACACTCTCCTGGCTGACCCCAGTGCAAAATCCCAACGCCACCCCAGTATAGACCTCCGTCCCAGCCAGTCCGTTACAGGCTCCCACTGCCCTGCTCGGACTGTTAGCCTGCTTCTTATTTCTAATTCAGCTTCTTATTTTCAGTTACTGAGCATTCAGTGTCACACACACATCATCAAGCATTTGGTCAAACTGCCAAAAATCTCCCAGCTGTTAAAAGTTCCCTGATCTCCAGTCACATGTCACCTTCCTCCCACCAACACTGCTCCTCCGATCAGAGATTCCATCTCTGACGTTTTATAAAATATTTCCTTTGGCTCTGAAGGTCAGGATGGAGACATAGAACGCTAACAGCAGAAGACTGACTGGTCCATCAGGATTGTTCCTCACTTTGCAGTGACCGAACTCCCATCCTCCCCACTCCTGGGAAAAAGCAAGGGTAAAAGAGAGGAATTAACAAGAGCAGTCAGGGAAACATAGAACATAGAACATTACAGCGCAGTACAGGCCCTTCGGCCCTCGCTGTTGCGCTGACCTGTGAAACCAATCTGAAGCCCATCTAACCTACACGATTCCATTATCATCCATATGTTTATCCAAAGACCATTTAAATGCCCTTAAAGTTGACGAGTCTACTACTGTTGCAGGCAGGGTATTCCATGCCCTTACTACTCTCTGAGTAAAGAACCTACCTCTGACATCTGTCCTATATCTATCACCTTTCAATTTAAAGCTATGTCCTCTCGTGCTAGCCATCACCATCCAAGGAAAAAGGTTCTCACTGTCCACCCTATCTAATCCTCTGATCATCTTGTATGTCTCTATTAAGTCACCTCTTAGCCTTCTTCTCTCGAACGAAAACAGCCTCAAGTCCCTCAGCCTTTCCTCATAAGACCTTCCCTCCATACCAGGCAACATCCTGGTAAACCTCCTCTGCACCCTTTCCAATGCTTCCACATCCTTCCTATATTGCGGCAACCAGAACTGTACGCAATACTCCAAGTGCGGCCTCACCAGAGTTTTGTACAGCTGCAACATGACCTCATGGCTCCGAAACTCAATCCCTCTACCAATAAAACCTAACACACCGTACGCCTTCTTAACAACCCTATCAACCTGGGTGGCAACTTTCAGGGATCTATGCACATGGACATCGAGATCTCTCTGCTCATCCACACTACCAAGAATCTTACCATTAGCCCAGTACTCTGTATTCCTGTTATTCCTTCCAAAGCGAATCACCTCACACTTTTCCGCATTAAACTCCATTTGCCACCTCTCAGGCCAGCTCTGCAGCTTATCTATGTCCCTCTGTAACCTGCAACATCCTTCCGCACTATCCACAACTCCACTGACTTTGGTGTCATCCGCAAATTTACTAACCCATCCTTCTACGCCCTCATCCAGGTCATTTATAAAAATGAAAAACAGCAGTGGCCCCAAAACAGATCCTTGTGGTACACCACTAGTAACTGAACTCCAGGATGAACATTTCCCATCAATCACCACCCTCTGTCTTCTTACAGCTAGCCAATTTCTGATCCAAACCGCTAAATCACCCTCAATCCCATGCCTCTGTATTTTCTGCAATAGCCTACCATGGGGAACCTTATCAAACACTTTACTGAAATCCATATACACCACATCAACCGCTTTACCCTCATCCACCTGTTTGGTCACCTTATCAAAGAACTCAATAAGGTTTGTGAGGCACGACCTACCCTTCACAAAACCGTGTTGACTATCCCTAATCAAATTATTCCTTTCTAGATGATTATAAATCCTATCTCTTATAATCCTTTCCAACACTTTACCCACAACCGAAGTAAGGCTCACTGGTCTATAATTACCAGGGTTGTCTCTACTCCCCTTCTTGAACAAGGGGACAACATTTGCTAGTCTCCAGTCTTCTGGCACTATTCCTGTAGACAATGACGACATAAGGATCAAAACCAAAGGCTCTGCAATCTCCTCCCTAGCTTCCCAGAGAATCCTAGGATAAATCCCATCCGGCCCAGGGGACCTATCTATTTTCACACTTTCCAGAATTGCTAACACCTCCTCCTTATGAACCTCAATCCCGTCTAGTCTAATAGCCTGTATCTCAGTATTCTCCTCGACAACATTGTCTTTTTCCTGTGTGAATACTGACGAAAAATATTCATTTAGCGCCTCTCCTATCTCTTCGGACTCCACGCACAACTTCCCACTACTGTCCTTGACTGGCCCTAATCTTACTCTAGTCATTCTTTTATTCCTGACAAAAATACGCTCTGGAGGCTGTAACCAAGTCTGTGCAAAACACAATCAAGTCTGAATCCAACTGGCTCATTGACAGGAGATGAGCTTAACTGTGTATTTCCTGCTGGTACAGAGATGCATATCCAATATCTCCTGAGTATTGCAGTTCATCAGAATCATCCGTTTCTGGCTCACAATCTTCCTTATGCCAGGAAAATCTCTCACTACATTGTCCCTAATTACCAACATCCTCCATGTTGTAGTGTATAAAAGGAACGAGGTTGTATCTAATAGATATGGTATACTGGAGATGATATATTGGTGGGTAGTATATTCAGATGATAGAGATTAATGGTATGATCTTGTAGCCATTACACAGTTACAAGGCGATCAAAGGTGGGAATTTAATATTCAGGTGTTCATGACTTTTCAAAAGGTCAGACAAGAAGGAAAGGCTGGTGGGGCAGCTTTGTTAGTATGAGATGGAATAAGTATGATGGCAAGAAATGATCTTAGATCAGAAGATGTCGAATCTGTGTGTGTGGAGCTAAGAAATAACAAGGGGAGAGAAGACGTTGATGGGATCATGTGTAGGCCCCCTCATAGTTGCTGCTGTGCGGGACAGAGAATAAATCAGGATATAAAGAGGGCATGTAACAAAGGAAGTGCATTAATTATTGGTTATTGAGGTTGGTTGGCTCGCCAAACTGGTTTCTTGTTTCGCAGATGTTTCATTACCATGCTGGGTAACATCTTCAGTGCAGCCTCCGATGAAGCATCGGTGTGTTTTCCCGCCTGGTTTTTAAACTCTGGGGTCCGTTGAGATGGATTGCCTCACTTCTGGTTTTCCTTCGTAGTGAAATGTATATGGGGTCGAGTTCAATATGTTTATTAATAGCATGCTTCGTGGAGTGCTGGGCTTCTAGGAATTCTCGTGCCTGTCTTTGCCTAGCTTGTCCCAGGATTTTGGTGTTGTCCCAGTCAAATTGGTGGTGTGCCACTCTGATGCCCAGCGGTCGTAGGAGTCTAGTGGTGAGTTCCAACGTGTTCCTGATGTAGGGCAGTGTGATGAGTGTGTCGGGGCACAAGCCCACATCAACTCTACGACAACTGCTCACCCGAACCAAGGACCCACTCCCCGCCAAGGACAGGATCAATGTCATCTACAAGATCCCCTGCAGAGACTGTGACAAACACTACATCAGACAAACAGGGAGGAAACTAACAACAAGAGTACATGAACACCAACTGGCTGCAAAAAGACACGACCAATACTCACTCATCTCAATCCACATGGACAAGGAGAACCACCATTTCGACTGGGACAACACCAAAATCCTGGGACAAGCTAGGCAAAGACAGGCACGAGAATTCCTAGAAGCCCAGCACTCCATGAAGCATGCTATTAATAAACACATTGAACTCGATCCCATATACATTCCACTACAAAGGTAAACCGGAAGTAAGGCAATCCATCTCAACGGACACCAGAGTTTAAAAACCAGGTGGGAGAACACACCGACGCTTCATCGGAGGCTGCACTGAGGATGTTACCCAGCATGGTAATGAAACACCTGCGAAACAAGAAACCAGTTGGGCAAGCCAACCAACCTCAACACCCACAACCCAAGCTACAAATCTACTCCAAAACCTTAAATTATTGGTTATTTTAATCTTCTTATAGATTGGGAAAATCAAATGGGCAGAGGTGGTCACGAGGAAGAATTCATGGATTCAGTTTCCTAGAGCAATATGTTGTGGAACCAACCAGGAATTAGGATATTTTGGATCTGGTGATGTGAAATGAGGCCATTTTAAAGTGTAAAAGATCCCTTGCAAGTAACCACAACATTGTAGAAATTAGCCTTTTGTTTGAGGGGGAGAAACCTGGGTTAAAAACAACTGTGCTAAACGTAAATAAGGCTAATTACAAAGGAATGTGAACAGAATTGGCTGGCATGGCCTTAGAAAAGAGTTTAGCAGAAAAGACATTTGATGAACAATATCAGACGTTCAATTCTTTATATAACATCCCCATGGACCACATCCTAAATTTCATATCGATTAGATATCATCCCTAATATCCCATAGCCACTATGTAACATAATTAGATAGTTTGATGACTCATAACAAAGATATAGCCCAGTGAAGAAGAAGGATGCTAAGGATAAACCAACCATGGTTAACCAGGGAAATTAAGGATAGTATCAAATTGAACAAAAGAAATTACAATGCGGCAAAGACTAGTGATAAGCCAAAGGATTGTGCTAGTATTAGAAAGGAACAAAAGATGGCTGAAAATGAAGAGGGAGAAAATAAGCTTTAAGACAAAATAACAAACCACATGAATAAAGATAGTGAGAGTTTCTTTAAATAGATCAAAAGGAAGAGAGAGCTGAAAGTGAACATAGAATAATATTGGGGAAATAATAATGGGGAACCAGGAAATGGTAATATTGGAGAACCAGGAAATAGTAATAAGAGGTGAACCAGGTAATGGTAATAAGGGGGAACCAGGAAATGGTAATAACAGGGAACCAGGAAATAGTAATAACAGGGAGCCAGGAAATGGTAATAATGGGGAACTAGGAAATGGTAATAAGAGGTGAACCAGGTAATGGTAATAAGGGGGAACCAGGAAATGATAATAACAGGGGGCCAGGAAATAGTAATAATAGGGAACCAGGAAATGGTAATAATAGGGAACTAGTAAATGGTAATAATGGGGAACCAGGAAATGGTAGTGGAATTGAGTAAATACTTTGCATCAGTTTTCACTGTAGAAGGGAACGGTGAAAACAAGTAAGGGGGTCTTCCAAAACTATATGAGGCACAAATATGACCACACTTGGACTATTGTAAACAGTTTCGGGCCCCTTACCTAAGGAAAGATATATTGGCATTGGAGGCAGTCCACAGAAGTTTCACTAAGCTGATTCCAGCTTTAAAGGAATTGTCCTCGGAGGAGAGGTTGAGTAGATTGGGCCTGTACTCATTGGAATTTACAAGAATGAAAGGTGACCTTATTGAAACATACGCGATTCTGAGGGGACTTGCCAGGGTAGATGGAGAAAGGTTGTTTCTCCTTGTGGGAGAGTTTAGAACCAGATGGGATCATCTCAGATTAAGGGGGTTGCTTATTTAAAATAGAGATAACAAGGAATTTCTTCTCTCCGAGGGGAGTGAATCTATGGAATTCTTTCCCGCAGAGGGCTGTTGAGGCTGGCTTATTAAGTGTATTCAAGGCTGAGATAGACAGATTTTTAATCAGGAAGGGAATCAAGGATTATGGGGAAAAGGCAGGAAAGTGGAGTTAAGGATGACCAGGTCAGCCGTGATCTCACTGAATGGCACAGCAGACTCAATGGGCCGAATAGCCAGCTTCTGCCCCTATGTCTTACAGTCTAATTATGATATATAATGGCTATGGGATATTAGGGATGACATCTAATTGATATGACATTTGGGATGTGGTCTATGGGAATGTTATATAAAGAATGCGTTTCAGTCAGTCAGTGTCCTACAGGAAAGAGAATACTGCTGGGTGATCTGCTGGAAAACATTAAAATGACAAAGGGAGTATTTGCAGATTAGAGGTTATAGGTGTTTCCACTTGTCGGGAAGACCAAAACTCTATCTCAACGGCCCTCTTGTGGTGTAGTGGTAGTGTCCCTACCTCTGAACCAGAAGGCCCAGGTTCAAGTCCCACCTGCTCCAGAGGTGTGTAATATCATCTCTGAACAGGTTGATGAGGGAAATGGGTTAAATAAAAGGAAAAACTCGGGACTGCAAATACAAGGCAGTCCTGATTAAACTCAATTGGGAATTCAGGAGAAATGTCTTTACCCAGAAAGTGGGGAGCATGCAGAAGCTACTGTTTCAGGGAGTAATTCAGGCCAAACTAGACAAGTCAATAAGGGGGAAAGGGACAGGATGATATTGGGATGTGCCAGAGTGATAAATGCGAGTTGGAGGAGGCTTCAGTGGAGATTAAACAACAGCACTAAGCAATTGGGCCAAATGGCCTGTGTCTGTTTCAGGTTCTGTTTCATGATCTTTATATTATACTGGAAATGTGATGCATTTTGTACACAGTATATTAAGTGAACAGTAACGTTGCCACAGTCCCAGTGGACCATAGGCCTGCTCTGTCTCATTACAGACAGATGACCCTGGCTGAGTCTGTGGCAGCAAACATTACACCTTCAACACACTACATTATACATGTTGGATGCGGTGTGTTCAGCAGTTAGTAAATAGAGGGCACCATACATTATGGAAGAGATCTATTAGGTAGGTGGTGCATGGTATATCATACCTATTGTATATTCCATGTGTGCTACATTATAGATGAGGTGTATTGGCCGTGTGGGGTGGAGTTTGATGGTTACGTGGGGATTGATCATTTGGGATATTGTCGATTGAGACTGTACTTCTGCAATTCTCAACCTCAGTGTCTCCTTCTGACAGAACAAATGAACCATTCCAGTGAGGAGCTCTATCATTGATAGCCTGGAGTGAAACAGAATAATCAAGGGTCAGGCAGGGTGACAAACCCATTTCAGACAGTATGAGCAGGTGTATACACATTAATTTATCTCACTCTAATGCAAATTGTATTTGTGTCAAATGTTTCATTAATTAAGAGCTATCATTGTCAATATTTGCATGAAATGAAAAATCTATTGCCCTCTCAATATTGGAATAATCTCTAAAACATGCTCTTTAATGGAAGAATCCCATTTCACATGGACTTCCTTAGCATTCTTCTGCCTGATAAGAACAAATGCTAAATATTTTAGATGCCTAATTTCACCTTTGATGTTGTAATCTCTATGCCTAATTTCACCTTTGATGTTGTAATTGCTATAAAATAATTCTAGTAGAGGCAGAGCTAAGGAACTGTCTCAGTGACCCCAATTCTACAGTAGTGTCTATTGACATCACAAAATTAGCGAACGTGTTAGAGAAGGGGTGGGCTTACAGCTTGACTCACAATAAACTGTCTGTTTTACACCAGAGTCTATGGTTGATGTTCTTTTGGGAACACCTCTCCCCCAAACTCGAAGCAGCTGACTCCCACACTTGCACCCAACACATCAGTCCTCTCCGTGCGGTATCACATACACAGTACCATATTGGGAACACCACTCCCTGCAAGTTCCCCTCCAAACCACTCACCACCCTGACTTGGAAATATATCATCGTTCCTTCACTGTCACTGGGTCACAATCCTGTAATTCCCTCCCTAAAGGCATTGTGGGTCAACCCACAGCACATGGCCTGGAGCGGTTCAAGAAGGCAGCTCACCCCCACCCTCTCAAGGGCAACTCGGGATGGCCAATAAATGCTGAGCCCAGCCAGTGATGCCCACATTCCATAAATGAATAAAAAAAAGTTGTGTTCTTCTTGCTTTGGGAAGGATGAACTTGCACTGGAAATAGTTCAGAAAAGGTTTACTCAGCTAATTTCTGGGAAGTGTGAGTTGTATGGGGAATGGTTGGGCTGATCCTCTTTGGGATATAAAAGAATGATTGGGATCTTGTAAGATTGAGGAGGCTTCACAGAGAAGCTGCCGACAGAACAATTCCCCTTGCCACAAAGTCTGCAAATAAAGGAGACTAGTGGCCTCTCACTGAAGAAGAAGGTGTGGAGAAATTTCACCAGTGACCACAGACAGATGGGAACACAGAATGGTCTCATTAGTGTCCTTCAGGGAAATGAACCTACATTCCTCACCCAGGCTGGGCACTAGGTGACTCCTGACTCACACCAATGCTGTTGACTCACAACTGCTCTCATTGCATTGGATCGATCAGTTCTAAGAAATTCAAGCCTGTGGTTCAGGATGACTCGCTGCCATCTGCCCAGGACACGTAGAGCTGGAGGTAAATAGTGGCCAGCCCAGTGCCATGTCCCTGTAAGGAATAATTAGAATGAAACAACTTTTCCATTTCAGTCTGGGAGCTTCAAAAAAGAAATTTAATCGAGAAATTACAACATGTATTCCAGAGATCAAAGACAATTTGGCCACTGTGATTTGCGTTGGCATTTTCTCCCAATCTCCTCCTCTGATCAGCGAACCACAGGAATGTGAAAGCCTGATCCATGCAATGCTTCAGCTCTCTGTGTCAGCAACAGCTCAGTGAGTATCTCATCCCCAAATCAGAAAGCTGTGGGCTCCAAGTTCCATTCCAAATACCTAAACGCAAAATCTAGGCTGATAGTCCCAGTGCAGCACTGAGGGAGTGCCATGGTGTCGAAGGGTCAGTGCTGAGGGAGTCCTGCATTGTTGGAGGGTCAGTACTGAAGGAGTGCCACACAGTCAGATGGTCAGTACTGAGGAAGGGTCACACTGTCAGAGGGTCAGTACTGAGGGAACGCAGAACT
Organism: Rhincodon typus; assembly: GCF_021869965.1. Taxonomy (NCBI): domain Eukaryota; kingdom Metazoa; phylum Chordata; class Chondrichthyes; order Orectolobiformes; family Rhincodontidae; genus Rhincodon; species Rhincodon typus. Next base: position 3,555,913 of record NC_063346.1, read on the forward strand.
GTCAGAGCATCAGTGCTGAGGGAGTGCTGCACTGTCAGAGGGTCAGTGCTGAGGGAGTGCCGCACTGTCGGAGGGTCAGTGCTGAGGGAGTGCCGCACTGTCGGAGGGTCAGTGCTGAGGGAGTGCCGCACTGTCGGAGGGTCAGTGCTGAGGGAGTGCCGCACTGTCGGAGGGTCAGTGCTGAGGGAGTGCCGCACTGTCGGAGGGTCATTGCTGAGGGAGTGCCGCACTGTCGGAGGGTCAGTGCTGAGGGAGTGCCGCACTGTCGGAGGGTCAGTGCTGAGGG
>NC_063346.1:3556208-3556307 GCF_021869965.1 Rhincodon typus
GTCAGTGCTGAGGGAGTGCCGCACTGTCGGAGGGTCAGTGCTGAGGGAGTGGGCACTGTCGGAGGGTCAGTGCTGAGGGAGTGCCGCACTGTCGGAGGG
>NC_063346.1:3561307-3572529 GCF_021869965.1 Rhincodon typus
TCCTGCTCCTCTGATGCTGCTTGGCCTGCTGTGTTCATCCAGCTCTACACCTTGTTATCTCAGATTCTCCAGCATCTGCAGTGCCTACTATCTCTGTAGCTAGGAAAATGTCAGTTTATATGCAGAAGATAGGGTAAGGGGAGGGGTAAGGAGTAAATGATGGGTGGGGATAGAGCCCATAGAGAGAGAAAAACAGTTGGACAGACATAGGTGTGGATAACGATCTGTCTTGGAGGGTGAATAGTTGTTAATGGGGACTGTTAGTGACTAACAACAGATAGTGTAATGGCATAGTGTAATGTGATAACAAGGCCTGATGTGTGGGGTGGGGGGCTAGGACTTGGGAGAGCTTAGTCCCTAAAATTATTGAACTCAATATTAAGTCCGGAGGGCTGCAGGGTCCCCAAGCGTAAGATGAGATGTTGTTCTTCCAGCTTGCGTTGAGGTTTGCTGGAACATTGCAGCAAGCCAGAGACAGAGATGTTGGCCAGGGAACAAGGTGGTGCGTTAAAGTGGCAGGCAACAGGTAGCTTAGGGTCTTTTTTACGAGCAGAGCATAGATTCTGTAAAGCAGTTACCCAGTCTACGCTTCGTTTCCCCAATGTAGAGGAGACCACATTGTGAGCACCGAATGCAGCAGACTAGATTCTGGGAAGTGCAGGTGAAGTGCTGCTTCACCTGGAAGGTCTGTTTGGGCCCTTGGATGCTGGGGAGGGAAGAGGTAAATGGGCAGGTGTTACACCTTCGCCGGTTACAAGGAAAGGTGCCGTAGGGCTGTGGGGGTGTGTTGGGCGTGAAGGAAGTGTGGACTAAGGTGTCCCAGAGGGAACGGTCCCTGTGAAAGGTGGACAAGGGAGGGGAGGGGAATATGTATCTGAGGGATAGGAAATTTGCTACTAAAGCAGAAATATCATTGCCAGTTATGAATATCCTACCACCCTTTGACAGGACATTGATGTATTAACTAGGCACAATCTTTCATTTTGTATTAAGATCTTGCTTCAAGAAAGTCAGGTTAAACTGTATGGATGTATGCTCAGAGCTAGCTTGAGCACTGTGCCCAGATCTCCCTTCCTCAGAACCCTGCTGGGAGGACACTATTGTGAGTAAAGGCTGGAGAAATGGATTTCTCAATTTAATCTGAGATGTGTCTATACTCTCTGGAGTTCAGAAGAATGAGAGGTGATGGAATGGAGGTGTGTAAAATGCTAAATGAGCTTGATAAAGTAGATGTAGAGACGATGTTTCCTCATGTGGGGCAATCTAGAACAAGAGGTCATAGTTCTAGACTGAAGGGTGGCAGATTTACGACAGAGACACGGAGAAATTACTTCTCTCAAAGGGTCAGGAATGCACTCCTCTAGAGTGTGGTGAATGCTGGGACATAGAGTAAATATAAGGAGGAGAGAGACAGATTTTTAAATAATTAAAGGGTTGTGGGGAGTGGGCAGGAAAGTGGAATTGAGGCTGAGATTAGCCATGATTGTATTCAATGACAGAGGGGGCTCGAGGCACTAAATTGCTTTATCTTGCTCCCAGTTCTTTTGTTCTTATATTCGTATATGGCAGGTCCACAGACAGGGATTCTGTAAGACTGTAGCCCAGACAGATTATCTAGACTTACAATCAAACTATAAATGGCACAGGGCCATTAAAATAAACTGTTGAATGAGCAGAATATAAATCTGTCTGTCCAGGAACAGGAAGAGGTCATTCAGTTCCTTGAGATTGTTCAGTCATCCTTTATATAAAAATGTATTAATCAGATCAGAGCATTGCTGCCTGGGTCAGCATTTCTTGTCTGTCCCTAGTTGCCTTTGAGAAGGTGGGGGTGAGCTGCCTTCTTGAACCGCTGCAGTCCATGTGCTGTAGGTTGACCCACAATGCCCTTAGGGAGGGAATTCCAGGATTTTGACCCAGGGACAGTGAAGGAACAGCGACATATTTCCAAGTCAGCATAGTGAGTGGCTTGGAGGGGTTCTTGCAGGAGTGATGTTCCCATATATCTGCTGCCATTATCCTTCTAAAAGTCATGGGTTTGCAAGGTGCTTAGACAGTACATTTCATGGTAACTGTACTGAATCTCAACAACATTTATCTGTCTCTGTTCCATAGGTCTCGTTACCTTTAGCTGATAAGAGTTTAGTGACTCAGTCTATCATTTTAAATTATCTGTTATCCTATTTCTAACCAATTTCCTGAACTCCACAATTAGATTCCAGTCTGTAACTCGCTCCCGGATATCTGTTATTCTATATATAAACCTCCCCGAACCCCTCAATTAGATTCCAGTCTGTAACTCACTCCCGAGTATCAGTTATTCTATATATAAACCTCCCTGAACCCCTCGATTAGATTCCAGTCTGTAACCCACTCCCGGGTATCTGTTATTCTATATATAAACCTCCCCGAACCCCTCGATTAGATTCCAGTCTGTAACTCACTCCCGGGTATCTGTTATTCTATACATAAACCTCCCCGAACCCCTCGATTAGATTTCAGTCTATAACCCACTCCCAGGTATCTGTTATTCTATATATAAACCCCACCAAGCCCCTTGATTAGATTCCAGTCCGTTAACTCCTGCGGAATTTGTTAGTCTCTCTCTAGAATTCCTATGAACTCTTTGATTAGATTGCAGTTCTCTGTTTATTTTTCTCACACTTTATTTTGTTCATATGAAATACTGACCTGGGTGTGTGCAAATCTGTTCAATGGGGGTTGTTATCATCAGGCCATTTTATAGACTGCCTCTGGTGAACTGGAAAAATCCCCTGAGCCATTTCCCCCAAACCAGAAGCCTTACAGCTCAGTGCAGCAGGGATGGTCAGTACAACTGGAATATTTCTGTCTCTGGTCAATCACCTGTCGCTCAAATCCTCCCTGTATCAGACACTTTTACGGGAAACCTGGAGCCTGGCCGCAGATGGAGAATTCCTGCTTCTAAAGAGTTTTACTGTAGTGTTTACTAAATAGAAACTGCAGTTTCCCAGACTCCCCATGTGTCAAAACCTGGCTTTGGAGAGCATCTGTCAACGCATTGCCTATAAATACACCTCAGGGACCTAACTGACGTGAATATATATGTGTGCAGCTTTTTATAGTGAGGATTAGATTAGAGCTTTCTTTTTGGTTCAAGCATTTGCTATTTATAACAGTGACAATGGATGGGCTTCAAGCACGTGGCAGTGATACATGTAACTCTTCATTCAGGCTGAAACCTGCCAGGAAAACTGACAGGGACCCAAGACAGGTATTAGGAGTTGGGAGCCCAGTCCTCAGAGCTGGGGCCTGAATCTTCAGAGTTGGAGTTAAGGGCCTTAGATTGGGGTTTATGCCTTGAAAAAAAGGCTGGGCCTTGGAACCGGGGGCTGGGGCCTTGGATTTTGGGCTTGGGCCTTGGAGCTGGGGCCTGGGGCCTTGGATTTGGGGTCTGGGCCTTGAAGCTGGGAGCTGCAGCCTGGCATCTAGAACCTGGGCCTGAGGCTAATGTTAATGTTACCAATTCACATTGAACAATTTTGGAAGAGTGAGAGATGATTTTATCATAAGATACATGATTGTGAGGGGGATTGACGAGGGTGGGGGCGTTACTGGGAGGATGTTTCCCTGGGAGGAATCAAAGGAAAGTGTCTCCCTTATGAAATTGAGATATTCTCCCCTCACAGGATGTTAGTCTGAGGCTAGGTCATTGGAACAAGGCCAAGTTTGAGAGATTTCTGATTTACAAGTCAAGAGTTGTGTGGAGCAGGAAGCAGACTGGAGTTGAAGCCATAATCAGAACAGCCACATTGTATTGAATGATGGTGCAGGCTTGAGGGGCTGAAAGGCCTACTCCAACTCCTAGTTCTTTGTCACCTGCATCTTCATGGCACCTCACCTTCCTATAACAATCGAAGCAAACAAACTCTTCTTTATCCCAGTTGGGACTTCCTCGACTTAATTCCCCCAAATCCAGTATTTTTCAAACCAGTAACCAGGAGTTGAAAGAAAATTGGAAAGAACCTGCAACCATGTTCTAACATATTTCTGCAGCTATTTAGCTTTGAATCTGCAGCAGACACTGGAGAATAATCTTTGAATCTTGGAGACTCCCAGATCCACGGAGGGTTGTCTATTTGACCCGTGGATGTGTCTGAGGCAATAACTGAGCTGAGGCTGGGCTGGAGCTAGGCTCAGAACAGAGCCTGAGGTTCAAACTCTAGCTGTGTAAGGCCTCAGGCTTCCTTGATCCATTTGCGATGGACGGATGGTTTTGATCATGCGGTGTTTTATTGCTAATCCCCATGTGGGACTTATCTTATTGAAATGGGATCATACCATGGGATGTGGTTGTCACTAGCTGGCCCATATTTATGGCCTGTTCCTAATTGCCATGACGAAGCTTGTGGTGAGCCACTTTCTTAAACATTTGAGCCAGGAGCAAGAGTAGGCCACTCGGCCCTTCCAGTCTGCTCTGCCATTTAAGAAGATCGTGGCTGATCTGATTTTAACCTCAACTCTATATTCCTGCATATCACTGATAATTTTTCTTGTCATCAAAAGTCTGTCTACTTCTGCCTTCAAAATATTAAAAGATTCTGCATCCTCTGCTTTTGAGGAAGGGAATTCCAAAGACTGACAACCCTCTGAGAGAAATGTTTCCTCATCTCTGTTTTAAGTGGGTGACCCTTATTTTTAAACTCTAACCGCTGCAAGTCCATTAGGTGCGATTGGTATTAAGGAGGGAATTCCTGGATTTTGACCCAGCAACAGTGGAGGAACAGCGATATATTTCCAAGTCAGGATGGTAAGTGGCTTGGAGGGGAACTTGCAGGGGGTGGTGTTCCCATGTATCTGCTGCCCTTGTCCTTCTGGATGGAAGTGATTGTGGGTTTGGAAGGTGCTGTTTGAGGATCTTTGGTGAATTTCTGCAGTGCATCTTGTAGATAGTACACACTGCTAGTACTGAGTGTCGGTGGTGGAGGGAGTGGATGTTTGTGGATGTGGTGCCAATCAAGCAGAGGCTGCTTTGTCTTTGATGGTGTCAAGTTTCTTGAGTGTTGTTGGGGCTGCACTCATCCAGGCAAGTGGGGAGTATTCCATCACACTCCTGACTTGTGCCTTGTCGATGGTGGCCAGGCTTTGGGGAGTCAGGAGCTGAGTTACTTGTTGTAGGATTCCCAGCCTCTGACCTGCTCTTGTAGCCACTGTGTTTATGTGGCAAATCCAGTTGAGTTTCTCGTCAATTTTTAATTGAAAAAATATATTTTATTCATAATAAAAATCTTTATGTACATACATAGTCACTAGAGCAGTTCAGTTCTGTATAGTCTTTGCACATTGCGAGCAAACAAACATTGGGGTTGACTTTCTCTACAGTTACAATAAATGCAAAAGCATTTCTTTCTTGTACAAGATTCTATTTATATGTATTTGAGGAATGAGGAGGGTCCGGTAACTGAATAGACCCCAATTTCCCTTCAGCAGGAAGACCTCAGACTGTGGTCTTTCCCCATGGCACTTTGGCAGCAGCTGTCCCCAGGCTTTAGTGCGTCCCTCAGCACATAGTCCTGGACATTGGAATGTGCCAGTCTGCAACACTTAGTCAGAGTCAGCTCCTTGCTCTGGAAGATCAACAGGTTTCGGGCAGAGCAAAGAGCGTCTTTCACCGAGTTGATGGTCCTCCAGGTGCAGTCGATGTTTCTCTCGGTGTGTGTCCTGGGGAACAGACCGTAGAGCACAGAGTCCTGTGTCACAGAGCAACTCGACAAAACCCACTGCATCTCCCTCCTGACTTCCTTTGCAAAGGCACATTCCATGAAGAGGTGTGTGACAGTCTCTATAACACCCCCCACCACTCCACCACTCCCCACCATCCCCCCATCCCGGCCGCTTTGAGGGCAGCGTTCGGTGGCTCAGACCATCCAGGCTACATAAAGGATCTCACAGATAGTGCCCTTCTCACCACCAGCCAAGTGATGTCCTGGTGTTTGTTGGAAAGTTCTGGTGATGGGGCATTCTGCCAAATGACTTTGACAGTCTGTCCAGGGACCAACCCGACAGGATCCACCCTCTCCTTTACCAGCAGGGTCTCGAGGGTGCTACATGCTGACCACTTCCTGATGGACTTGTGCTCAAAAGTGTTTCTCTTTGTGAATTTCTCCACAAAGGACAGGTGATACAGAACAGTCCGACTACTTGGAGCAGTGGCAGTGGCAGATAGAGTATAATACGGGAAAGTGTGAGGTTATGCACAATGGCAGAAAGAATCGAGGCACACACTATTTTCTAAATGGGGAAAGGCTTCAGAAATCTGAAGCACGAAGGGACTTGGGAGTCCTAGTTCAGGATCCTCTTCAGGTTAACATGCAGGTTCAGTTGGCAGTTGGGAAGGCAAATGCAATTTAAGCATTCATGTCAAGAAGGCTGGAATACAAGAGAAGGAATGTACTGCTGAAGCTGTATAAGTCTCTGGTCAGACTGCGTTTGGAATATTGTGACAGTTTTGGGCACCTCTTCTAAGGAAGGATGTGCTGGCCTTGGAGGGAATCCAGAGGTGGTTTACAAGAATGATCCCAGGGAGGAAGTGCTTGTCATATGAAGAGCGGGTCAGTGCTCTGGGTCTGTACTCAATGGAGTTTTGAAGGCTATGGTAGGATCTCATTGAAATTTACAGAACACTGATAGGCCTGGATAGAGTGGAGGTGGAGAAGATGTTTCCACTAGTAGGAGAGACTAGGACCTGAGGGCACAGCCTCAGAGCAAAGGAATGACCCTTTAGAACTGAGATGAGGAGGAATTTCTTCAGTCAGAGGGTGGTGAATCTGTGCAACTCATTGCTGCAGAGCTGTGGAGATCAAGTGTATTTCAGACAGAGATAGATAGGTACTTGATTAGTAAGGGGAGCAAAGATTCCTGATCACAATAGAATTGATTTCGAAGTAGTGTTTGCAAGGAAGAAGCACAAAGCAGCAAGATTTAGATAAGACTGGTATCAATGGGATGAGCCGGAGATGGTTACAGGGTACTGCACAGATGTTTTAATGGAGAAAATGACTGACAATCAGTGGGAGCTAATGTGTTAGAGGACCAGTTTATACCCATAAGGAATAAGAGGTCTACTCACAAACACAGGTGGAATTGATGACAGAGAGGGAACAGCGTAAGAAAGCCAAACAGAGAGTAAGAACTACAAAAGGCAATATAAAAAGAAACAGAGTGTATAAAAATCAGCACAAATTCTTTCTTTACAACAATTATATCAGGAAAATATAGGCAATTACAATTAATGTGGGGCACTTGGAAATTGATGACAGTGACACCATCAGTAAAAGGGAGGAATGGAGACTGTGTTGGTAAATGACTTTGTGTATTTCAGACAGAAATAGTTGAGACAGTATTCCAGACATACCAAGGCAATGAAGAGGGAATCAGGGACAAGGAATTGCCAGATTAAATTGCCAAGGAGCTGGCTCTGAGGGAGCTGGATCGGTGTCAAGGACTCTCCATGTGTAAATAAAGCATGATGTGATGATGGGATACCAGTCTCTGTGGAGATATTTCGGCCCTTACTACACACTTCTACAGGGCACAAATCAGGAGCGGGATGGAATACTCCCCACTTGCCTCAATGAGTGCAGCTCCAATATCACTCAAGAAGCTCGACACAATCCAGAACAAAGCAACCTGCTTGATTGGCATCAATTAAATAATTACACAGAAGCCAGGTAGTCATCTCCAAGTCACCCTTTACTTATATGCGCACAGTACGTGGATTCTGACCAGCCAGCTCAGGACCAGTCCCTAGAGTGAAGGGGCTCTCTGACACTCCTGTTTGTATCTGTCAGCCAGGACTCCCTGATTGGCCCAGGTTAACAACCCCAATCAGGGAACTCATACTCAACAAGATCCAACCTTGGCCAACCTTGTTCCAATCACTACACACCACATCCACTGTCACTGGGTCAAAATCTTGGAATTCTCTCCCTAAGGGCATTGTGGGTCTACTGATAGCACATGGACTGCAGCGAATCAAGAAGTCAGCTCACCCCCACCTTCTCAATGGGCAACCAGGCATGGGAAATAAATTAGAGACGGTAAGAACTGCCGATGCCGGAGGCAGAGATAACACAGTGTGGAGCTGGGTGAACACAGCAGGCCAGGCAGCATCAGAGGAGCAGGAAAGTTGACGTTTCGGGTCGGGACCCTTCTTCACTTTTCTGAAGAAGGGCTCCGACCCAAAATGTCAACTTTCCCACTCCCCTGATGCTGCATGGGAAATAAATTATCCCTGTTCTGTATTTATTTATCACATTTCGAATCAGCAATAATTGATTTTCTTTTTGACAAAACAATTTAAAAGACAGAAATAAGAGTCGATCTCAGAGAAGGCTGCCAGACAAAATGACCCACTCCTTCTCCCATTGCCCCTATTTCTTGCTCTCTTATAATCTTGACCTCTTGCTGTGGCCCAGTGAATGGATCTTACGAAACTCTCTGCTTAATCGGGTTAGTCTACAGGCATTTTAGCCCTGACATTTAGTGGATTTCACTGTTATCAGAGTACCTTCGTCAGATTGCAGTGTTTATGTGAGTTGCTTGTGAATGCTGATGGGCAAGATTGAGGAAACAGCTCTGTGTGAACCATCCCAATCACCTGGTAACCCCAGCTACTGGCTCAAGCAGTGGAAAATGTATCAACACTGGGCTGGATTCCAGCATTTTATCTTTGGTAATGTTCCCTTGTTGGTCAAATCAGAAACACCACAAGATACAGTACTATGCTTTACAGCAGCAATTAGAAGCCAATAGAGTAGGAACATGAATAAAACAAGGATATGTTTTTAACCCAATCTCCTTTGGAGTGGCTTTCAGCTTCTCTCTCTCTTTCTTTCTCTCCCTGTCTTCCCCAACCCAATCCCCTACCTCTACGGCCCTTCCAGCTGCACCCAATCTCAGTACTTCGGGCTGAAGAGTTTTGTCACATCAGCTCCAGACCTGAGACTGAGACCTTCAGACACTATCACTCATCCATCTCCCTCCTGTGCCCTACGCTACCACACCCCCACTTCCAGCTCCCACTGTATAATGGACATTTGCGATAGAAACGCATTCTCCGTGATGGTAAGCTTACAAAATAAACTGGTAAGATTCTTAGGGGCTTGACAGGGTAGATGCCAAAAGGTTGTTTCCTCTTCTGGGAGAGTCTGGTACCAAAGCGTGTCATCTCAGAATAAGAGGTCACCTAGCTAGGGCAGGGGTGAAGCAGATTTTTTTTCTCTGAGGGTGGTAAATCTGTGGAATTCTTTACCAGATGGGGCTGTTGACGCTGGATTGTTAAATATATTCATGGCTGTGATAGACACATCTGTAATCATTAATGAAATCAAGGGTATGGGACAGTGGAGATGAAGGTTATCAGATGAACCATGATCTCAATGATTGGCAGAGCAAAATCAATGGGCTGAATGGCCCACATCTGCTGCTACGTCTGATGATCTTATGGACCGTGAAACTATTATCCATTGTTGTTAAAACCCACATCTTCACAAATGTCCTTCAAGGAAGACAATCTGCTGTCCTTATTCAATCTGGCCTGCGTGTGACTCCAGAATCATAGCAATGTGGTCAGTTCTTAACTACCCTCTGAAGTACTCTCAAGAGCCACTTGCTTCAACAGTAACTTTTCACAGGCATCTCACAAAACAATAGAAAATGGAAACACATCAGCTGGCAGTGAGACACCCATTCCCTGGGCAGTAGCAGACAGGAGTCACACATTACTTTTCAGTTACTGTGTGTTGTTTAGGTACAGGAGCTGACACTGAGATATACACACACACACACACACACACACACACACACACACACACACACACAATCATACAGTGAATTTTCCCCTTTCCCCAGACTGGGCTCTAAATATACAAGCGATGACGCAGAAATGCATTTGGCAGCAATTGCTGATCAGAGCAGAATCCTCTCCATATGTAGATAGAACATAGAACATAGAACAGTACAGCACAGTACAGGCCCTTCAGCCCACGATGTTGTGCCGAACTTTTACCCTAAACCTAAGGTCTATCTAACCTCCATCCCTACCTTATACTATCATCCATATGCCTATCTAATTGCTCCTTAAATGCCCCAATGAGGCTGACTCCACTACACTCTCCAGCAATGCATTCCACGTTCCTACCACTCTCTGAGTAAAGAACCTACCTCTGACGTCTCCCCTATATCTACCTCCACTCACTTTAAAACTATGCCCCCTCGTAATAGCTACCTCCACCCTAGGAAAAAGTCTTTGGCGGTCCACTCTATCTATACCTTTGATCATTTTGTACACCCACGTTTATCCCCTTCTCCTGCCCCCACACCTTTGTCATGTGCAGAATGTCACCAACTCTCTTCACAGACTGGATCTCAAAAGCACTTCCATATTTAACAAACGTTCACTGAGTAATTATTGCACAAACATGGTGTGTTGGATAGATCAATGTATTTACTCAGACAGCTCATCTTTCCCTCTCCCCGGCCTCTCAGCTGTTTGCCTGCTGGGTCTGTTGTATTTCAGAATTTTTCTAACACTTACTGAGCTGGACACCCAAGCACAAGGTTACCTCAGAGTATGCACATTGTAGTTCGTGCTGAGGATTCGGTGCAGTCCTGCGGGTGAGGGAGGGTCAGTTGGATAATACAGTCTAACTTGTTCCTGGATTGTCATGCATTGTGTACAGGGTTTCAGGAAGAGAATGGCAGGATTTAGAGACGGTCTTTGTATTAAAAGCACTTTGGTGATATTGGGATTTCACTGGGATGAGGAGGAATCTTTTGCAGGTTGGATTGCAATGCTTTAAGGTTGTCTTTGAGTCATCACAATGCCCTGAGGTTGTGGGAGGGTTTATAGGTATTTCGTTGTTGCCGCTCGTGGTGCTGCTGTGTCACGCTTGATTTAGCACAACTGTGTATTAAGTGGGTGACAACAACACAGGCAATTCAGGGCACGCTCAGAGGTCCTGGGCATTGAGTATCTGCAGCAGAGAGACAAGCTTAAAGTCAGGAGCTGTGCTGATATGCTGAGAAAAATGCGGCCACACAGCAATCACAGAATACATTGTGTTATTCCAAATTCAGGCAAAGATTTCACTACAGCACTGTAGAAGAAACTGTATTGTGTATCTAACCCTGTATCTGTCCTTGTCCTGGGAGTGTTTGATGGGGGGACAGTATAGAGGCAG
>NC_063346.1:3572539-3578694 GCF_021869965.1 Rhincodon typus
CTGTATCTAACCCCGTGCTGTCCTTGTCCTGGGAGTGTTTGATGGGGACAGTGTAGAGGCAGCTTTACTCTGTATCTAACCTCATGCTGTCCTTGTCCTGGCAGTGTTTGATTGGGACAGCGTAGAGGGAGCTTTACTGTGTATCTAACCCAGTGCTGTCCCTGTCCCTGGGAGTGTTTGATTGGGACAGTGTAGAGGGAGCTTTACTGTGTATTTAACTCAGTGCTGTCCCTATCCCTGGGAGTGTTTGATGGGGGACAGTGTAGATGGAGCCTTACTCTGTATCTAACCTCATGCTGTCCCTGTCCTGGGAATGTTTGATGGGGACTGTAGAAACCATAAAACCAAAAGAGATTGGAGCAGAATTAGGCCATTCAGCCCTTTGAGTCTGCTAACCATTTGATCATGGCTGATATATTTCTCAACCCCATTCTCCTGCTTTTTCTCCATAACCATTGATCCCGTTACTTATCAAGTACCTATCTATCTCTGTCCTAAAGACACTCAATGACGTGCCCTTCACAGCTTTCTGCAGCAATGAGTTCCACAGATTAACCACTCTCTGGCTGAAAAAATTCCTCCTCATCTCAGTTCTACAGGGTCATCCCTTCACTCCGAGGCTGTGCCCTCAAGTCCTAGCCTCTCCTTCTAGTGGAAACATCTTCTCCACATCCACCCTATCCAGGCCTCTCTGTAAGTTCCAATCAGAAACCTCCCTCATCCTTCTAAACTCCATCGAGTACCGACCCAGAGTCGTCAACTGCTCCTCATGATAAGTCCTTCATCCCTGGGATCATTCTTGTAAATCTCTTCTGGAACTCCCCCAAGGCCAGTACATCCTTCCTTAGATACGGGGCCCAAAACTGCTCACAATATTCCAAATACTGTCTGATTACAGCCTTAAACAGCCTCAGCAGCACATCCCTGTATTCCAGCCTTCTTGAAATAAATGCTAACATTGCGTTTGCCTTCCTAACTGCCAGTTGAACCTGTATGCTGACCTTAACAAAATCTTGAATTAGGACTCCCAAGTCCCTTTGTGCTTCAGACTTCTGAAGCCTTTCCCTTTTTAAGAAAATAGACTGCACCTCTCTTCTTCCTATCAAACCTCACACTTTCCCACCTTGTATTCCATCTGCCACTTCTTTGCCCTCTCTCCCAGCCTGTCCAAATCCTGCTGCAGCCTCCCCACATCCTCAACACTACCAGTCCCTCCACCTATCTTTGTGTCATCTGTAAACTCAGCAACAATGCCCTCAATTCTCTTGTCCAGATTGTTAATGTATAACATGATTAGTTATGGTCCCAACACTGACTCCTGCGGAACTCCGTAAGTCACCGGCTGCTATCCTGGAAAAGACCCCTTTATCCCTACTCTTTGCCTTCTGCCAGTCAGGCAATCCTCTATCCATGCCAGTACCTTGCCCTAACACCTTGGGCTTTTATTTAGCAGCCTCCTGTGTGGCAACTTGTCAAAGATCTTCTGGAAATCCAAATAGATCACCTTCCCTGGCTTTCCTTTGTCTAACGTGCTCATTATGTCCTCAAAGAATTCTACCAGATTTGACAGGTATGACCTCACCTTGATGAAGCTGTGCTAACTCAGCCCTATTTTACCCTGCACTTCCAAGTACTCCGCAATCTTCCCCCGCTTATTGCTGAGAGGCAGCTTCACTCTGTACCTAACCCCGGGCTGTTCCCATCCTGAGAGTGTTTGATGGGGGAACAGTGTAGAGGAAGCTTCACTCTGTATCTAACCCCAGGCTGTTCCCATCCTGAGAATGTTTGATGGGGGAACAGTGTAGAGGAAACTTCACACTGTATCTAAACCCATGCTGTCCCTGTCTTGGGAGTGTTTGTTGGCGGGTCAGCGTAGAGGGAACTTCACTCTGTATCTAAACCCGTGCTGTTCCAGTTCTGGGAGTATTTGATGAGGACAGTGTAGAGGGAGCTGTACTCTGGTCTGAATTGATGGAGTATTTTACTGATTGCTGAAGTCCCTGGTTGTAATCTGGGGTTTGACAGACTCTCTCTGAGGTATTCTCAGTTCCTCTATGAACACAATTCCAGCTGCTGATCCTGAGAGACTCTGACTTTAGAACTGAGGGTTGAATTTCTCTGAACCCAGTGGCCTTTCCCACAATCACAGTCCATTTCCCACACAGTGTGTTTGTAAATATCAGATATCAGAATCCATCTGTCTCTGACAATGAGTCTTTGTTTGCCTATATGTGTGAGTTTAATCTCACTGCAGATGGAGCATGTTTATATAAATCTCAGGCGATGTGTAAGAGCTGGGTGATGCACCAACACTGAGTAACACTGTCGATGATCATCGTTGTCCTGCCGCTCACCGGCTGAGAGTTTCAGAAAGGTAAACACCCTCTCGTTCAGATTTGTTTGGTTTGGATTCTGGCTCTTTCTCTCCAGCACTCAATCACTCAGTATCAATCACCCAGCAATCAATCATCCAGTATCAATCACCCAGTATCAATCACCCAGTATCAATCACCCAGTATCAATCACCCAGCAATCAATCACCCAGTATCAATCACCCAGCAATCAATCACCCAGTATCAATCACCCAGTATCAATCACCCAGTATCAATCACCCAGTATCAATCACCCAGCAATCAATCACCCAGTATCAATCACCCAGTATCAATCACCCAGTATCAATCATCCAGTATCAATCACCCAGTATCAATCACCCAGCAATCAATCACCCAGTATCAATCACCCAGTATCAATCAGAAGCTTTTGATTGTTATGTCTTTTTCAGAAAAAGCTATTCTCCTTTCAAACACCTCCATTCTCTTCCCAAACCCCAGAACTCATGCCTAATTGGCCCTTTTCAATTGTCATTTTGAAAAAGTAAGTATTGATAATTGAGCCAGTATTTATTGCCAGTCCTTTGTTAGAACAAAGAACAAAGAAATTACAGCACAGGAACAGGCCCTTTGGCGCTCCAAGCCTGCGCCGGCATTCTGCCCATCACAACTAAAACCCCCTACCCTTCCGGGGTCCATATCCCTCTATTCCCATCCTATTCATGTATTTGTCAAGACGCCCTTTAAAAGTCACTATAGTATCTGCTTCCACTACCTCCCACGGCAGCAAGTTCCATACACCCACCACCCTCTCTGTAAAAACAACGTGCCTTGTACATCACCTTTAAACCTTGCCCCTCACACCTTAAGCCGATGGCCCCTGGTAACTGACTCTTCCACCCTGGGAAAAAGCTTCTGACTGTCCAATCTGTCCATGCCCTTCATAATCTTGTAGGCCTCTATCAGGTCCCCCCTCAACCTCTGTTGTTCCAGTGAGAACAACACAAGTTTCTCCAACCTCTCCTCATAGCTAATGCCCTCCATACTAGGCAGCATCCTGGTAAATCTTTTCTGTACCCCCTCCAAAGCCACCACATCCTTCTGGTAGTGTGGCGACAAGAATTGAACACAATATTCCAAATGCAGCCTAACTAAGGTTCTATAAAGCTGCAACATTACCTGCTAATTTTTAAACTCAATGCCCCGGCCGATGAAGGCAAGCATGCCGTATGCCTGTTGACTACCTTTTCCACCTGCGTTGCCACTTTCAGTGACCTGTGTACCTGTACACCCCGATCCCTCTGCCTATCAGTACTCTTAGGCGTTCTGCCATTTGCTGTATATTTTTCATCTGGATTAGACCTTCCGAAATGCATTACCTCATATTTTACTGGATTAAACTCCACCTGCCATCTCTCTGTCCAAGTCACCAACCGATCGATATCCTGCTGTATACTTTGACGGTCCTCATTACTCTCCGCAATTCCACCAACCTTTGTGCCATTGACAAGCTTACTAATCAGACCAGTTACATTTTCCTCCAAATCATTTATTTATATTACAAATAGCAAAGGTCCCAACATCGATCCCTGCGGAATGCCACTGGTCTAGTTGCCCTTGAGAAGGTGGTGGTGAGCTGCCTTCTTGAACCGCTGCAGTCCTCCTGCTGTGGGTTGACCCACAATGCCATTAGGGAGGGAATTCCAGGATTTTGACCCAGCGACAGTGAAGGAATGATGATGTATTTCCAAGTCAGGATGGTGAGTGACTGCAAAACAAAACAGTGACTGATCACTGCAAAACAAAGACATTTAACTTCATGTCTTTCTCAATAATGCCTTAGTTCATTACTGACAAACAATTATAACCAGGGTTCCCTCGAAAAACCCACTGTGTCAGACCGCTCCTGTCCTGAACTGATACCTTGCTCCCTACACGCTAATTCCCATTGTCCAGGTTCCCTCCCACAAATACCTGTGACCCTCTCCCCCCGAAGAAACCTGGCTGTCAGCCCCTCCTCTTCACTGTCACTGTCCAATCTCTGTCCACCTCAGAGGACTCTTGCTCTTCCTGGTCTGTTCTGAGGAAGGGTCACCGGACCCGAAACATTAACTCTGATTTTTTCTTCACAGATGCTGCCAGACCTGCTGAGCTTTTCCAGCAACTTCTGTTTTTGTTGCCATTGACCCCCCCCATCTTGCCGGCCTCGCCAAACCCCCTCCTCACTCCGAACAACTCTCCCTCAACTCCACTCACTTCCTCCAAATGAAAGGTGCCTCTCTGGATCCTCACCTGGGTCCACAGTTCAGTCTATCCTCCCTCAGGGCTGGGTGTGTCACTCCTTGGGTTAAATCCCAGTATCCCTAACCTCAGGACCGTGCTGTTGGTTTTAAAGGGAGTGAGTGTGTGTTAAGTGGGTGCGCGGGAACGTCTGTGTTGTGGGGGTGGGTGTGTGTTGTGGTATTGAGGGATGGGTGTGGCGGTGAGGATGGGGGAGTGTGTGAGAGTGGGGGTGTGTTGTGGGGTATTGTACGGGTGTGTGTGTGTATGTGTGTGTGTGCGCGCACGCATGTGTGTGTGTTCAGGGTGGAGGGTTGAGGATTGAGGGTTGAGGGTGGAGGGTTGAGGGTGGAGGGTGGAGAGTTGAGGGTGGAGGGTTGCGGGTGGAGGGTTGAGTGTGGAGGGTAGAGGGTTGACGGTGGAGGGTGGAGGGTTGACGGTGGAGGGTGGAGTGTTGAGGGTGGAGGGTGGAGTGTTGAGAGTGGAGGGTTCAGTGTGGAGGGTTGAGTGTGGAGGGTTGAGGGTGAGGGTGGAGGGTTGAGGGTGGAGGGTTGAGTGTGGAGGGTTGAGGATGGAGGGTGGAGGGTTGAGGGTGGAGGGTGGAGGTTTGAATGTGGAGGGTTGAGTGTGGAGGGTTGAGGGTGGAGGGTGGAGGGTTAAGGGTGTGAACCAACAATTGCCTTCCTCGAAAGGCAAAATCTTTCTCTGTTTTGAAGTCAGAGGGCGATCGATACTTGATTGAGAAAAGTGATGAAAGATTATTAGGGATGTGCGGCCATGTTGAGTTGAGATTAAAATCAGATCAGCCACTGAATGGGGGAGCAGGCTGAATGGGCTGAGCGGTCTACTCAACTCATGGAGGCAGCGGTAGAGGTTAGTTTGGGCCCAGAATGAGACCTGGCAGTATGGGCAGCGGCTGCATTGGCAATGTAGGCCCAGAGCAGACTCATGGTGATGTGGGCCCAGATCAGCCTCATGGTGACGTAGGCCCAAATCAGACTCATGGCAATGTGGGCCCAGATTAGATTCACGGCGATGTAGGCCTAAATCAGACTCATGGCAATGTGGGCCCAGATCAGACTCACGGCGACGTAGGCCTAAATCAGACTCATGGCGATGTAGGCCCAGATCAGACTCATGGCGATGTGGGCCCAGATCAGACTCATGGCGATGTGGGCCCAGAGCAGACTCATGGCAATGTGGGCCCAGATCAGACTCATGGCAATGTGGGCCCAAATCAGACTCATGGCGATGTAGGCCCAAATCAGACTCATGGCAACGTAGGCCCAGAGCAGACTCATGGCGATGCGGGCCCAGAGCAGACTCATGGCGATGTGGGCCCAGATCAGATTCATGGCGATGTGGGCCCAGATCAGACTCATGGCGGTGTGGGCCCAGATCAGACTCATGGCGGTGTGGGCCCAGAGCAGACTCATGGCGATGTGGGCCCAGAGCAGACTCATGGTGGTGTGGCCCAGAGCAGACTCATGGCGATGTGGGCCCAGAGCAGACTCATGGCGATGTGGGCCCAGAGCAGACTCATGG